>NC_056735.1:311704199-311812080 GCF_019279795.1 Protopterus annectens
GAGAAGTTTGGGAGCTTGCAGGAGAATTTGCTAATTTTGTTGTAGGTGCTCTCTACTTTGTTTTGATGGACGAATTGAGATTTCTAAATACAGTGGAGGCATAAGGAGGGTAGGAAGGGGTAGGCATGTCGCAGCTATTATTTGTATGATTTCTTAGCAGGTGCTTTGCTCTGTGAAGAGTGCCTAATTTGCACTGTCTTTTTGACTGCAGTGTCAATGAGCAGATCAGATTTTAACTTATCAATGATAACATGATGTCCGTTGTACTGTGAGTGTCCTGATCTTCATTCTTGTAATTCTCTGCACCTTTTTCCTGCCCAGTATTTCCTAATAATCTTTCTCTATATTCTCCCCTTTTTTCTTAGCTCTGCCCAGCCAATTGCAAAGGTGTACGCTCTGAGGGACCCTGACATAATTGTACTACCCAAGATCAAGTTCCTCTGACTATCAAGAATCTCAGAACAACTCCTTGCAACAAAGTACGGGATATACAGCTATTAAAGTACGGGATATACAGCTATTTATGTTAACCTACTGTTAATCTAGTTTCACCTAAAAGTGCTCTCTACCTAGGAACGCTAACAACCTCAAATGAGAATCTAGCCACCCAGCCTAGTTCCCTGACAACTAAAAGACACCTCTGTAGCTTTAGGAACTCCCCTTTCGCCCTTAGACTTAGAGGCTTCATACATAACTATCCATACTTCTAAATAGTGTCCTTAACTTTATTTTTACCCTTTGCAAACCTACAAAAAGCCCCAAGCAGCCATTTCTCATGGATTGTTTTTCTTTTGACTGTGTGATCTCGCGAACAGGGTCTCTTGCTCGCTTCGCTCCCCCTGCCCCAATTTCCACCCACCCCCAGTGATCCTACCTTTATTGGTAACGGTAACCACTCCCATCCTTCACACATTCAACCACATCACCACTACCTCCTCCAGCTTCCCACTACTATCCCTCCTGCTCTGCTAACATGTACAAGCACACCATACCTATACTCACCACATGCACACTCCTTGCTTACATCACATCTTACCAAACCTCCACCATTCCCCCACTCAACCACTACCACTGCACTACTACACTCACCACCACTCATATCTCAACCCTGCTCTACTATTCTCCCACCAGGTCAATAACCTTCCCTACACACCAACCACAGTACCTAAACATAAATCATCCCCAAAACAACATAATAACCTTACCACCATACCTATTACCCACAGTACACAATCATAAAACTTCCCTTATAAGCAAGTATATTCAAAAATTGATAAAACTAATAATCTCATCAATATCTAAACTAGCACTCAGTGGGGACATCCACCCCAATCCTGGCCCCTCGCTCTCCAACCCCATCCCTCATAATCAGACTAAAAACCACAACTTCTCTCAAATCACAGCCAATAGAAACCAAAGCGACCTCCTTCTGCTAAGCCTAAACATTAATAGTATATCCAACAAGGTGCATGAACTTCATGCCACCATACACTTGTACTGCCCTGATATAGTGATCCTTACAGAAACATGGCTAAAACCACACATCACCAATGAGCAAATCTTCCCAACCAGTTACAGTATACTAAGAGTAGACCAAGTAAACAAGAAAGGAGGTGGTATAGCTATAATATTTCAACAGCATCTGAACATCCAGATCTTAAAGTTAGCAGTTCCCCTAATAGGTAAGGAAGAAATAATATATACCAATCTTAAAATAAACCAAAATAAAACCATCAAGATAATAGGATGCTACTTCCCACCTGGCCAGAACATCCCTCCACTAGAAAACCTCCTCAGCTGGACTACCCACCATCTCCCCTAAGACACTATAATTTTAGGTGACTTCAACACAGACTGGCAATCCTGTTATAGCAACCACCCAACCCATCATATAAACCTTCACGGCTTCACCCAACTAGTCCAGTCATCTACTAGGGTAAATAAAAGCTCCAACAAACAAACTACCCTGGACTGGATACCAGTCAGTAAGAGCCCCCAGTCATATATAGCAGGCTGCCTCGTGGACAGCCTCAGTGATCACCCCCCCAACATTCTTCCTCAGAAAACACCTATAACAAGCAAAACCTGTCATCTACCATCAAATACACAAAAAAATAAACGTTAACCCTCTCTCAATCAGCACATCTTTTAAAGTATGTAATTGGCAACCTCTAAAGTACCTCAGTCTAGATGACGCAGTTGACTACTTTAATAATACCTTCCTGAGCATCCTTAATTACCACACCCCATAACAGTTTCCCCAACCAAAGCCCAAACATCCCCATGGCTATAGAAAACCACTAAGTCTGAAATGAAAATCAGAGATAAAGCCTGTGAGCACTGGTGCAAAACCAAAACCCCCTCTACTAGACAGAAATTCCTAGAACTTTGCAAAAGAGTAAAAAAAATAATAAAACAGGACAAAATCCAATACTACCAGTCTGCCCTTACCTCCTCCCAACATAACCCCAAACAATTCTGGTCCTCAATAAACTCCATTCTCCACCCAGGTAAAGTTAGTACCCCTACTCCTAACATCACTCACTCCTCCAAAAATATTGCTACCTCTTTCAACACACACTTCACACAAACCGTACCATCACTAGCTAGACAGCACAACCCTCCCCCCCTCAAACCCACACTTTCATCTAGCAATCTCCCCACTAGCTTCTCATTCTCTCCTGTTCCTACCTCCAAAATAAAAAAACTGTTAACTAAACTTAAACCCACCAAATTAGCAGCAGACAACCTCCCAAGTGATTACCTACAACTCAGCTGACGCTCTAGCCTACCCAGTATCCATCTTAATTAACAGATCTCTGTCAGAAAGTTATGTTCCCACACTTTGGAAAGTATCACACAATTCCCCTCCACAAAGGCAGCCCCTCCACAGAGCTAACCAGTTACTGCCCCATAGCTCTTCTCTCCCCACTCTCCAAAATACTAGAGAGATGTAGCCATTCTCAGGTCTCAGATCACCTCCTTGCTAACAACCTCCTCTCCAACACCCAACACGGTTTCTGACCAAACCATAGCACCACCACTGCCTTACTCTCTTTCACTAACACTATCCTACAACATAGAAATGCTGGTTATCTTTCCTCAGCTACTTTCCTAGACCTATCTATAGCTTTCGACATGGTACCACACAAACAACTCATCTTTCTTCTCAATAATGTATCCTTCTCTCAATCACCAACTGGTTTCAAAGCTACCTGTCTGACCGCCAACAATCCATTGTATGGCAGGATGACCTATCCCCCCAACTACCTGTCTCCATAGAGGTTCCCCAAAGTTCCATCTTTGGACCCCTACTCTTCTTTATTTTCACCAATAATCTAGCCTCTGCCACCACACAATATGCAGATGACTCAACCATCATCAGCTCAGCCCACTCCCTTCCCGAACTGCAAAAAGTCACACAGGATGCCTTTTCCTCTGTTGAAACTTGGTTAGCCAATGCCCAATTAATACCCAACCCAAACAAAACTAAATTACTAATCTTCCAACCCACCAAACTTACCCAAAACCTCTCTCACTTTAACATCACAGCAAAAGGCAACACCACTATCCATCCTACAGAACACACCAAATTGCTAGGAGTGGAAATAGACAAACTGAACTTTGACATTCACATATCCATGACCATTAAAAAGGTCCACAAAAAACTATTATTATAAGCATTATATAGAAATCAGCAACTACTTACCAAAGCAGCAAAGATTTCAGTAGCAAATTCTCACCTTATCTCCACCCTACTTTACGCCTCTCCGATATATACAAACCTAAGACAATGGAATCTAAATAAGCTTGAAACATGCTACAACAAAATTGACAAATTTGACCACAGGGGCATCCTACTATAGTCACTACCGTCTCTCACTGGCAGAACTGGGCTGGCTAGAGCTCCCTCACCTCCTTCAATGGTACCAACTCGAGCTCGCCCGCAATCTAGTAAACCATCCACTAAAAGTACCATCCCTTCAGAATCTACTCCAACCCTATCTCACCACCAGACCACTAAGATCCAGCAACAAAAACCTCCTACAGGTCACAAGAGCCAATAACTTTGCTGGAGAAGCATTATTCTCCTGTGCTATAGCCAAATTATGGACCTCCCTCCCACCCTCAATTACCTCTGTAACATCTTGCACCCACTTCAAATCTTTACTAAAAGCACAGTTAAAAACTTGCAGAATATGCCCTTGCAACTCCCCCTCAAATAGCACCCACTCCACCCATCAACTATCTCTCTCTGCACCCCACTAACTACTTGATAATAGCTGGCTCGGTTGCTCTTTAACCTAAATACTTACTATGCAGTAAGAACTTCTTATTGCAACAATTGATAATGTCTGTTATGTACCTAACAAACAACTTGTTTCAGTTGTCTACTGATGAATTATGTTCTACATCTGTAACTATGTTCAACATCTGTTACTATGGCTTAAACTTCTATTTACTTTCTACAGCTGATTTACAACATTGTTTTAATGTTGTATTATGCTCTACAGCTGTAACAATGTCTATAATTTTTTAAATGATATGTTTCTCAAATTGTATAATGTCTGTAACATTTGAATGTGGAGCTTTTCTCCCCGGGCCTCCGCTGAAAATGGACCTGTGTCCAGTCTGACTCTCCCAGTCAACAAATATAAATAAATAAATAAATAAAAACTCCTAGTAATTTTTTGTTGTGACATTTTCAATTTTTGTGCTATTTGAGGAAATGATATCAGTCAGTGGTGTTTCATGTTTTTATGGAAAAATAGAATTAGTTTGGTTTTATTGGGGTTTAAGAGCAACTAAGATTTGTTTAGCCAATTTTCTATAGAAGTGAAAGCTTCCTGTGTGATGGTTTCTAAGGTGGGAAGATTTGGGGCTGAGCAAACTAAAGTTGAGTCATCAGCATATCGTATTATGGTGGTGAGCTTTGATTCCTTGTTCATGCCTTTAATGAATATACTGCAAAGTACTGGCCCAAGTTTGGAGCCCTGCGAGACTCCTGCAGTGACTGGAAGGAAGCTGGAGTGGGAGTCATTCCATTTTACACACTCTTTGTTTAGATAACTAGTAAACCAGCTAGTTGAAGTAGTTGTGAGTCCTGTAAGATTTAGTCTTAGTAGAAGTTAATATGAGACTTTTAAAGGCTTTTGACAAGTCCAGGCAAAGGGTGGAAACAAAATTACCTGAATTTTCACAGTGATTAATGGTATCTGGGAAATTCAGCAGGGCAGTTTTGGTGTTCTCATCCTTGTAAAATCCATGTTGGGTAGGAAAAATGAATTTCCTATCAAGTAGAAAGGCGAGGAGTTGATGATGTATGCATTTTTCAGGTACAATGGAGAGGGGAGGAAGGATGGCTACAGGGTGACAGCTTGGCAGTCTGGTAAATGTGCCACCTTTGTGTAATGGGATTATGAAGGAAGCTTTCCATAGAGTTGAGATGTAGTTTCCTGTAATGGATCTACTAATTAGGATAGATACAGGGTAGCAAATGGTGCCAGCAACTATACTGAGGTATTCAGACATCAGGTTGTCAAGAGCTAGTGTTGTGGGTTTCAGTTTTTTTTTCCATCTATTTTTAAGATATTTGTCTGTATAGTTATTAGGTGCATTTGCAATGTGAAGCTATGGTGAGGGGTGGGTGGGGCTAGTATAGGTTGTTACTTTTTAAGTAGAGTTGTTGTTGTCTTTCGGCTTTTCCCAGTTAGGGGTCGCCACAGCGGAACTCCGGTCCGCTAATGATTGGCAGTAGATTTTCACAGTGCCGAGTTGCCAGCTCGACGCCCAACCTTCATTGAAGGCACACCCATTCACGCATGTCTCTTGGAACACCACTCGACCTGCGGGGAGGACATGCAGACTCCACACAGAAGGCACTCCCTGCACACTAGCTGAGAATCGAACAGGAGAACCTCTTGCTGTGAGGCAACAATGCTACTGCTACACCACCGCGGATTACTTTTTAAGTAGAGTACCAGACATGAATTATTTGTTGAACTTGCCTGCAATGTCCCTGCTGGTTTCAGATGAGAAAGATTTTGGGATTATTTTCTCTGCCAATGTCCCTAAATATAAAGCAAATAAATGGGGAAGAGGGCACCCCTGCCTGGTTCCTCTGCCCAAACACAATCTGTCAAAGAGGAACCCTCCCACTTTAATTCTTGCCTCTGATCCTTTATATACCCTACTAATCAACCCGATTATTGTATCAGGGAATGCAAATGCTTTCATTGCTCTACTCATAAAATCCCAGCTTACTCTGTCAAATGCTTCCTCTGCATTAAGACCCACCAAAAGAGATATTTCCTTACATTCTGTTTCCCTCTGGATCATCATTGCTCTATTAATGTTATCAAATGTCTGCCTCCCCTCCACAAAACTACATTGATCCATATCTATCAAATTATGGCAACACCTTTGCCCTTCTTTTAGCTATTTATAGAAAAGCACATTAAACTCACAGGTTAAAACTGAAATGGACGTATATGAAGCTGAGTCTAATGGGTCCTTACCGCCACCACAGCTTTCTTTTAGGATGCTGGAGTTTCCCCTCTTTTTAAAACACTATTAAACAAAACCTTCCAGATCTCTTTTCACTCCTAGCTTCCAAACTTCCACAGGAAAACCATCTATTCCTGCAGACCTTCCTGCAGATTCACTGTACGTCACCATTTTTCTCTAATCTCCTATCATAACTGTTAATTGTTGAGTCTCATCTACATCTAACCCTGACACACTTAAGGCTTCCATAAATACTTCAATTTGTGTCCTTTCTTGATTTTCACATTTCTCTGCTTTATACAAATGTTCATAAAATTTATGAAATATCTTTAACACCTCTACAGAATTTCTGGTTATTTTTCATGTTATAGGCTCCCTAAGTTTAGCAACAACCCTTTCTGACTTTCTGTTGCATAAGTCATTGTGCTAAACGTTTTTGTGATGAATTATCAAAAAACAGTTAACAGCAATCTTTCTAAACTCATGCATATTATCCAGATACCCACCTTATTTTCTTTTTAACGCTCTGCAGTTGCACTTCCTATATCTTTATTATGCAAAATGTTAACCTTTGTCAGCCCCTCTAAATAATCCATGCTACTTCTCAACCATATCTATATTTTTATTTCTATCCTGTTTTAACACAAAAAATTATTAACACATTACTGTTCTGTTCTGTCCAACCCAGCCAAAGCTGCCATCAAATATGAACTACCCACCGTAGCTGCAGCATGAAAGAAAAAATGCCGCCACCTTACAAACCATCTCCAATAAAATCTGCTGGGTCATTAACTCTCCCACTAATGACCATCACTGCCTAACTCTCACCAAAGCTAAATAGCTCTCAGTACATTTGAGAGACAAACCTCCAACTAGGACCACTAATTCACAAAGGCTTTCTCTGGAGTCATCTCCTCTCACTCAAACTTTTCACCAAAACTCCAACATATAGTCTCAGGGTTATCTCTCAATCTCAACCCACCATAACTCCAAGAAACAAACTTTATTGCAGTGACCATGCATTCTCCATTTTAGCTGTGATGACCCTCCACTGGATCAGTACTCAAGGAGTCTCAATCATCACCAGTGGCAACAGTGAGGAACATTCACAGGGAAGATAAGAGGTACACACGCACAGTATTTCCAGATGCAGCTCTCTGCATCAAGTGCAATTTCCCTTAACAGCACACAGAAACCACAGTCAGTCTGGAGCTGGTTTTTCTCTCTTCCTCCAGATTCCCAGTAAGACTCCCCACTGGCACAGCTACAGAGTTGAGATGTCAGCTCAGTGACCAAACAAAAACCTCCAACACCTTCTCTGTCCAACCAGTGCTTTGTGTTCCTGCCCAAGAAGCTGGCACACACACACACACCTGGGAAAAGCTGGCACAGGTTTAATAGCTATGCACCCTTCTGCCCAGACTATAAGGTAGTTTTCACTGCCACCAGTCACTCATCAGCTACTTTAGGGCCATTAACAAAGGGTGTCCAATCTTACTGTGTAATATTAATATTAACACAAATGGTAGTCTGACCAAGAGCAAGGCTATTAGGAGTGGCCCACACAGTGTCACCAAATAAATATGCAAGCACTCTCAAAACTTAAATGTTTCTACACAGGTCAGCCACAATGAAAGGTTTAATATATATTTAATAATAAATAATAAAATAACAAAACAACACTAAATATATATTTACAGTGACATCAGAGTTCAAAACCACAGGAAATATTTAAAATAACATTGCAGTACAGGCTCACACAAATAAAGAAAAACATCCAAACCAAACTTCACTATATTCCTGACTGTATCTAAGAGTTATACTGTTCCCTAGAAACTTACTTCATTAAGTAAGCAAGGCAGATGTGGTGAATGGATCTTTTAGTTGCTGTCAGGTCCAAGACAGCATGCTCTGTCTCACTAAGATTTCTCAAATTAATATCTAAATCATTACTGCTGGGATAGCTTGCAGAATGACAATTTCTGATCATCTGACTTCTAGTTCACAGGCCAAACCCACCATTACTAGAAGCTGGCAGCATTTAACATCTACCTGTAAAAATATACAGATAAGGGCTTTTCCTCAAATCTTTGGCAGATGCTGAAAATCATAAAACAATTGCATTCCTTCATGCTTCAAAAGTAGCAATTAGTTCACACCAAGGACAATACATAAATCTTGCTACCACAGATACTGTATCTGCAGCTGCACTGAAAACTTGAGAGAGAAGGCATCCTATAAAGTAATTTAATTTCAGATATTTTTCTAAAGTTTGCTGGACTGAGATTAACCCTCCAGTTTCCTCTAAACAGTTACAATAGTGCAGGTACATTTCTGTTCTCTTCCAGTATGGCACATTGTGGTTAGACTTTAAACACAGCATTTCCAGATGCAGCTCTCTGCATCAAGTGCAATTTCCCTTAACAGCACACAGAAACCACAGTCAGTATAAATACCTTTTCAACACAAACTGTACAAGCAGTTTGATATACACATGGCATACAGTTCTAATACATTTATAACACAAGCATCTTGTATAAATCATTTTGATATTCACCAATGACATATAATTTACAAAATTCCAGCTAGCCGTGCTGGCAGTATCTCCTTTTGTCACACTAGAACCTAAACTATGGGACTCCATTCCTCTCTCAATTCCACGACATCCAAAAGTACTCTGACTTTAGACAACAGCTCAAGGAGCAACTTTTCACACAAGCAAAGTGCAGCCGCAGTCACTCGGGTCAAGTTACATGAATCCCGTAAGCTCTCTCACACACTCTTTTACCTGTGTCTCATCTTTCCTTATCATCTTCTCATCCCTTTTTCTTTGCATCTCTCTCACACTTTGCCTTTCTACTCCACTTCCCTCCGCATGCCTCTCACCTCTTCTCCACTTTCTCCCCGTGTTATCCTTTGCTGCAACTATTCTCACTTGCCTCTTCTAATGTCTTGATACCTCTCTATATAATGATATGGTGCTATCCCTGTAGCATAAGAATTGTCAGTGTTTATAGCTACATCTTATCAATAAAGCTCGGCTAAGCATAATTCCATTTTCCATCCAGTTTTAGCATTGTTAACTGCTTCTTGAACTAAATGTTGTAGCATATTCTTGCATCTTTAAATATGTACACATACTTGTTTTAAGCATATCCTTGAATCTGTAAATATGTTTTATTTCTTTTGTGATATTATTCACCCTGGCTGTGTCTGCAAATGGTCCATTGAGATCAGTGCACAACCCTGGTAAACAAATATAAATAAATAACCTTTTTAAACTCCATTTTCATTTTATCTGACAAACTAGTTATAACTTCTGAAGAAATTTCTATCTTCCTTAAAGACTTGCAAATAAGTTTCACTACCCATTTCTCCTTTTAACAGATAGGTGGGAAAGCGCCAGTGTCTTATTTTTACTTCATTACCCGCTATTTTTATCTTATATGTTACTGGCGCATGATCTGAAAGAGTTGTTAGATGTGTGTCAAAGCTTTCAATTAAATGCACATGTTCCTGTGAAATATAATTTCTGTCTAATCTAGCCCAGTTATTATACCATGGGGAATAATGTGTAAATTCTATCAGAGTTCCTACTACTGAATTCACACCTTCTACACCAAACATTTTCATATTTTTTTCAGAAATCTACCTTCTTTTGTTATATTTACCCCTTTTACGTCCCTAGATACCTCCTCACTGTTGCAAATGAAATTCCAGTCCCCACCCTATAAGTAATATTCCCTGCTGAAAGCTGATTTCTCCAAAAATGTTAGCTC
Organism: Protopterus annectens; assembly: GCF_019279795.1. Taxonomy (NCBI): domain Eukaryota; kingdom Metazoa; phylum Chordata; order Ceratodontiformes; family Protopteridae; genus Protopterus; species Protopterus annectens. Next base: position 311,714,486 of record NC_056735.1, read on the forward strand.
TATAACAGCAGTTTTAGGTGGAATATAAATACATGCCAGCATAATTCTCCCTCCTTGCCAGTACCCCTTTACTACTACAAATCTACCATTACCTTTTTTCCTCTTATATCAATATTTGAACTCATCTAGCAATTAGTATAAGTACTCCCCTTTTCCTTAGTTCCTGATACACTGCTACTATCCCTCCTTAAATCCTTTATCAAATTTGCATGTTCACTTCTTTCTACATGTGTACATTGTAGCATTGCTATTTGCACTCTCCTTTTCTTAATATAATTCAGTTCTCTTCCCCTTCTGTCTATAACTGTTAAGCCATTAACATTCCAAAATACTATAGATAGTGCAGCCATTATCATAAGAAGCAATTACTCCCATCTATTATATATGACTACTTTTTTAAAGGTCTATTTCCAGCTTTTGTGTTACATGAGCCCACTACTATTTGGCATCTCCATTTGAACCTAAGTCACATTTTGGAAAACATTTTGTTTTAATGAAAACCCTCAAACAAAAAACACACCCAGAACACCCACATAACCTATTAATTTTCAAATAGTGAAGTTTAACCCTCCTCATAGGAACAACTGTCTCAAATCGATAACTGCAGAGACAGGCATTACCTTACCTAACCTAACCTACAATTAAGGTTATCCATGCCAAGTCGAATGTTACAGCCTTGCTCCTTCTTACACTAACTGCCGTCTATTCTTGTCTTATCTTTATTCCCCTCCCAGAAAAACAACATGTATGCTTTCAGAAAACATTAACTTTTAGCCTTAAAAAAGTGCTCTGGCTTTTATTGCCTACCCCTGTAGTCAGCATGCATCTGTGGAAACATAAGGTTCATAGGTTCATAGGTTCATACTAGGCTATCTGCCCGAGGGCATTTATAAGCCTAGCCCATTGTTTTGTGGCTTACGCCACCCCTTTAGTATGGGGAACTATACCTATTATTTTGCTGTGCCTCTGTCGAGCAGTGACACTGAGGTAATTCCTGGGGTATATCTGCGATCTCCCATCCATTGGTCAAGATTTCTCTTGAACAAGGCCAGTGAGGTGCTCTGCCTCACATGTACCGGGATTTTGTTCCACAGCATAGGGAGTCTTTAGGTGATGAATCTATCCCTCCAGCACGTCCTATTAATAGCCGTGTCGAGGTTTAAGTCTCCCGCCCTTGTGGCTCTGATGGATCTAGATTGTTTGAGGTGAAGCATATTCATCAAATCTGGGTTTGACATGGTCTTGTATGTTAGGCTAAGGTGACCTCTGAGCAAGCACTGAATAGAGCTGGAGTTCTTTCAGTCGGGCAGCATAGGACAGATTTTTGAGACCCTTTATCCTTTTGGTGAGGAACTTTTGTGGCCTCTCCAGCTGCTGCAAGTGTCGGGTCAGATACATTCCGAATGGGGCATTGTACTCAATCATTGGTCTGATGAGTGATGAGTAAAGGGAGACTATGACCTCCCTTGATCTAGATGAGAATCCCTTCATGATAAGGTGGGCAATGTAGAAGGACTTCCTAACTACTTTAGCTACATGGGTGTCGAATGACAGACTACTATCAACCTGGGTCCCCAGGTCCCTGATAACTTCTTCTGTGCTCAGTGGATTGCCACCTATTTGGTAGCTAGGGGTAACCTTGTTTTTCCCGAAGGGTATGACTATGCATTTTTGGCATTTAACTTTAGGCCGTGGCTCTGGCACCAGTTATCCGCTTCTGTGAGACCCTTCTGAAGGATATCTGTGTCAGATGTGTTTTCTACTATGGCGCCCAGTTTGCAGTCATCTGCAAACTTTGTCAGCCATAACCCTCCTGTGTTTGCTTGTACTGAAAAGTAGATGCCAAACAAGAGTGGGCCCAGGACGGATTCCTGTGGGACACCTCTTGTGACAGGCTTTGTGTCTGACATGGCGCCAGCAACTCTGACCCTGTGGGTACTGTCACTCAGCCAGTTTGCAACCCATCTTGTGATGTATGGGTTAACATTTAAGCTGATGAGTTTTTCAATGATACCCGAGTGGGGTATTGTATCGAAGGCTTTAGCCAGATCGAGGTAGGCTGTATGGACTGCCTTTCCTCATCAATGGCTTTGGTGACTGTTTCAAAAGTCAACCAAGTTTAAAAGGCATGATCTGCCTTTGACAAAGCCAAACTGGGTTGGATCCAAAGTCTGCAAATTCCCTATGTCTTTATTTATGAGGTCCATTATGATCCCTCCATGGCTTTGCAGATAAGGCTTGTCAAGCTAATGGGCCGGTAATTTCCAGGGTCTGTGGAGGCACCGCCTTTGTGAAGTGGGACCACAGTTGCAGTGCGCCACTCCTGGGTGCGATCCAGAGGTAAGACTTTGATTAAACAGCTGTCCTAGCTGTGGGTTTAATTCCTCATTGAGTTCGTGGAGCACACAGCAGGGGACACCATCGGGTCCCATGGATGCTGTGTTTTTTGCTTTGGAGAGAGCAGTTTTCACTTGGGCGCTGGAGATGTTTGGGGGGCTGCACTCATTTGGTATAGATATCTCTCCTTTTGGGAGAAGTTTGCACTGAACCTGTCAGCCAGTATGTTGGCAATGTCTGTAGGATCAGTAATCTTCACATCATTTTGAACTAGTTCTGAGCATATCTGGGAGTTTCCTCCTAGGTTTCTAACATAGCTAAAGAAGGCCTTATGATTGTCTTTTGAGTCTTTAGCTATTTTTCTCTCAAATTTGCTTTGGATGATTTTATGAGAGCTCTTAGTTTTTACTTATAGTGATCAAGGGTGTCTTACCTTTTAAGGATTTTGCTCTATCTTGTAGTAGCTTCCTCCTTTTGTTGTAGAGTTTGTTTATGGCTGGGGTCCACCAGACTGGACGCTTGCCTTTGGTACAAAGAGTCTTTGTTTTGCTTGGGATTGCCTTATCCATGCAGTCCTGCAGGTGCTGGTAGAAGGCGTTTGTAAGTGATTCAGCGGCTTGAGTATTGTTTTCCGCTCGGGGCCTGAAAGGAGACCACACTAGTCTTTAGAAGTGTGAAGTCGGCTTTTGAGAAGTTCTTTACTGTGGTCTTTTTATTTCAGGTGGGGTGGGATGAGGACCTCCAGCGAGATTAGTTTGTGATCTGATCTCACCAGTGAGGGGTATACTTCGGTGTTGAACATTGTGCTCCCATGTTCGTGATGATGAGATCAAGTATGTTATCTCCTCTTGTGGGGATGGTGACTAGTTGTTCCATGGCATTTGAGTTTATGAATTCCAGGAACTTTTGGGCTAGGGTGTTTGGGCTTGAGTAGTGTTCCCAGTCTATATTAGGGTAATTGAAGTCACCTAGTATGATGGTGTTTGGTGATACATTTATCCCTCTAGTGTTTTCAGGAAGGCCATGTGAGTTTCCTGAGTTTGTGAGGGTGGCCTGTAACATGCTACAATTTGCAGAGCAGTCTTGCCTATGGTTAATTGCACCTGGATGGTCTCCGATGCATCGTCGTTGCCACCAGTCTTGAGGTGTGGGTGTCCTTGATGAATATGGATACCCTCCTTTCTTGGTATTGTCCGGATTTTGGGGCGGAACGCATGATATGAGGTAAAACCTGATAGCGCTGGGGTGCTCTCAGGAGCCTTGAACCAGGTTTCTGTCACAGCACAGACATCGATGTTCTCCATACTGAGAAGGGCCTCGAGTGCATTTTGAGATTTAGACTTCTGGCATTGAGCAGCATTACCCTTAGTTTTTTCCTTTTTGTGTTCTAGGGTGGTAGGTTTAGAATTTGAGCCTTGCCTAAAAAGGCACTATGGGGTGGCAAGAGCCTTTGCCAATATCCGAATCCCAGGGTGACAGGTGCAAGCCGCCCCTTGAAGCAGCGTGGCTTGTCCAGCATGTCATCCCAGGCAGACAGATACTGGATCCCCTTTGAATGACACCAGTGTTTAAGCCAATTGTTAAAGCTGATCATCTTATCCCTGTATTGTGGCATCATTCTTGGTGAAGGTAGGATACTGCTCAAGGTCAGGGTCATACCTGCCTGGGCTACATAATCAGAGAGCTCCTCAATGTCTCTTTTCATGTAGTCCAAGGAGGTACGTCTCAGGTCGTTTACACCAGCGTGGACAATGACTGAGTCATATTTGTACCTGCTGTTGAGAGACCTGAGTGCTTGCTATGTGGCGGATTCTAGCGCCCGACAGGCAGCTTACTGTGACCTTCTCCTTACTCAGTCTGGTGAGCGGGACATCAGTGTGTCTGACTATGGAGTCACCAATGACTAGTGTGTCTGGCATTGTGTTTGGCCTTAAGGGCTGTGACTGTTTGACACTCTGACTGTGAGGTCTATGTGTTGGGTGTTGTGTTCTGCGGTGGTCCTTGTTTGGGTGTCTGCTTTGGTGGCCTCTGCTGTTTTAGTAGACTTTTGATCAGAGCCTCCGAGTATGTCTTTGTGTGTTTATGTGTATGATTTGAGGTTGTAATGGTACTATGTGAGACTGGGTCTATAGTGTGTGTGGTAACCTTCTCCTCCTGACTGGTCTTGCCAGTCCTATGTTGAGAGAGCTCAGCCTCCAGTTTGGGCGTATAGTTGCATCTCTCGCATGTATTTGTGTTTTGTGGGAGGAGGAAAGGGTTGTCTGTGTACATGAGGCAATTGAAACATTGCCTCAATATTCCCAGGTTCACCAGCTGAGCAGGAGAGGACACTAGCAACTGATCCCTCGACATGCTAGAAGGGTACACAAAAACTTTACAAAAGATTCCGGGGACGTGGGTGACCGAGAAATGGGGTTGCCTTTTGGGGTACTATCTCTGACAAGAGTGCCGTATCAAGGTAATAAGTACTGTAGGAGCAAGTGCTAGGTTTAATAGATAGAGAATAGTCTACTTGGAGCCAAGTAGAGTTGATCATTTTAGTTATAGGATACGCTGATTTGATCAGTAGTATAGTTCGAGGAAGGTAGTTTTAAGGGAAAATTTGAAGAGTGGACTTTAGGTAGCCGAATAGTTTAAACCTGCTTAACCGGCACTGCCCTAGTGTGCAACAGTGGCAGCTCCGCTCTAAATCAGCTTAACGCTTAGCTGCTTTATACCAGGGGCTGGAAAAGCTAGAAACTGGCCCAAAATGACCAATAAACTACTAGTTACTGGCTGAAACCTCACAAAACTGGACAAAGGCAGCTCAATGCTTCCCACTCCCACTGGTAAGCAAGGTAGCTTCCCTTCCCCAAATAAGGCAAGGAAACAGTACACAGGAACTACAACCAAAGCCCAGGAATCAGCAACTCTGAAACTGGACTAAACTAGTAAAGCAGGAAAGCAAGGTAGCTTCCCTTCCCCAAATAAGGCAAGGAAACAGTACACAGGAACTACAACCAAAGCCCAGGAATCAGCAACTCTGAAACTGGACTAAACTAGTAAAGCAGGAAAAACAAGAGATATTTTTTCTTTTTTTCTTTTTTCACAAAACAGGCAGAAACAGGTACAGCAAACACTTATAAATGCTATGAATCAGCTACTACAGCTTACACAGAAGAATTTGCTACAAATACAGTCAAATAGTAACAAACAAGGATTCCAAGTGCAATATTAAGTTAAATGCAGTAAAACAGCTTCAATGTAACAGAAAGGCAGGCTAAATACAGTTGCTAGGTATTCAGATGTGGAAAGCAACAAAAATATACTTAGTATCAAGAAAGTCGCTATTCAGCTCTCTGCAGCCTGGATTACTCTGCTGGCCCACGTGGAGTCTGTGCTGAGTAGGTACAAGCTGAAAGTTTTATACCAGGGGCTGGAAAAGCTAGAAACTGGCACAAAACGACCAATAAACTACTAGTTACTGGCTGAAACCTCACAAAACTGGACAAAGGCAGCTCAATGCTTCCCACTCCCACTGGTAAGCAAGGTAGCTTCCCTTCCCCCAAATAAGGCAAGGAAACAGTACACAGGAACTACAACCAAAGCCCAGGAATCAGCAACTCTGAAACTGGACTAAACTAGTAAAGCAGGAAAGCAAGGTAGCTTCCCTTCCCCGAAATAAGGCAAGGAAACAGTACACAGGAACTACAACCAAAGCCCAGGAATCAGCAACTCTGAAACTGGACTAAACTAGTAAAGCAGGAAAAACAAGAGATATTTTTTTCTTTTTTTTTTTCACAAAACAGGCAGAGACAGGTACAGCAAACACTTATAAATGCTATGAATCAGCTACTACAGCTTACACAGAAGAATTTGCTACAAGTACAGTCAAATAGTAACAAACAAGGATTCCAAGTGCAATATTAAGTTAAATGCAGTAAAAACAGCTTCAATGTAACAGAAAGGCAGGCGAAATACAGTCGCTAGGTATTCAGATGTGGAAAGCAACAAAAATATATACTTAGTATCAAGAAAAGTCGCTTATTCAGCTCTCTGCAGCCTGGATTACTCTGCTGGCCCACGTGGAGTCTGTGCTGAGTAGGTACAAGCTGAAAGTTTTATACCAGGGGCTGGAAAGCTAGAAACTGGCCCAAAACGACCAATAAACTACTAGTTACTGGCTGAAACCTCACAAAACTGGACAAAAGGCAGCTCAATGCTTCCCACTCCCACTGGTAAGCAAGGTAGCTTCCTTCCCCAAATAAGGCAAGGAAACAGTACACAGGAACTACAACCAAAGCCCAGGAATCAGCAACTCTGAAACTGGACTAAACTAGTAAAGCAGGAAAACAAGAGATATTTTTTTCTTTTTTTTCTTTTTTTCACAAAACAGGCAGAAACAGGTACAGCAAACACTTACAAATGCTATGAATCAGCTACTACAGCTTACACAGAAGAATTTGCTACAAATACAGTCAAATAGTAACAAACAAAGATTCCAAGTGCAATATTAAGTTAAATGCAGTAAAAACAGCTTCAATGTAACAGAAAGGCAGGCGAAATACAGTTGCTAGGTATTCAGATGTGGAAAGCAACAAAAAATATACTTAGTATCAAGAAAAGTCGCTTATTCAGCTCTCTGCAGCCTGGATTACTCTGCTGGCCCACGTGGAGTCTGTGCTGAGTAGGTACAAGCTGAAAGTTTTATACCAGGGGCTGGAAAAGCTAGAAACTGGCCCAAAACGACCAATAAACTACTAGTTACTGGCTGAAACCTCACAAAACTGGACAAAGGCAGCTCAATGCTTCCCACTCCCACTGGTAAGCAAGGTAGCTTCCTTCCCCAAATAAGGCAAGGAAACAGTACACAGGAACTACAACCAAAGCCCAGGAATCAGCAACTCTGAAACTGGACTAAACTAGTAAAGCAGGAAAAACAAGAGATATTTTTTCTTTTTTTTTTTTTTTCACAAAACAGGCAGAAACAGGTACAGCAAACACTTATAAATGCTATGAATCAGCTACTACAGCTTACACAGAAGAATTTGCTACAAATACAGTCAAATAGTAACAAACAAGGATTCCAAGTGCAATATTAAGTTAAATGCAGTAAAAACAGCTTCAATGTAACAGAAAGGCAGGCGAAATACAGTTGCTAGGTATTCAGATGTGGAAAGCAACAAAAATATACTTAGTATCAAGAAAAGTTGCTTATTCAGCTCTCTGCAGCCTGGATTACTCTGCTGGCCCACGTGGAGTCTGTACAGCTGCCCTCAGCTACAGACTTAACTTGCAGAACATTTACTTGCTAAAGGAAAACTTTTAATTACATTCAGTGTTCTCTTATTTACTTGCTTACATAATTATTAGATTAAGCCAGTGGTCTTAATTTAGACTTTTACCTATGCATATCGACTCTACATACATTATAATCTGTACACTTTGACATTTCATCTCCCACCTCAACAATCCAATATTACAGCATATTAACTTCAACACAATTTTGTCCAGCCTTTCTTCTCATTTTACAATGTAATACCTACATTTCTTAAAACAAAAAAAAAAGAAAAAAAGGCACTTATTTACTTTAGTATCTTAATCACATACAGCAATAAGTAAAAATGCTTTACTGTATAACATGCACTTTATATCAAAAATGTTTTATACAAGTACTGTTCAGAACAAAAATATTTTTCTTACAGTTACTTTCTTCCTTTTCTTTTAGTGTCCTTCAAAACATTAATGACATGAAGTGGGGTATATGCTTTTCAGTCCCCCACAAGTTTAACAAATCAACAAAAGTCCAATCTTTCCAATTTTTCTTGTAAATTCATATTTCACAAATGTGACTGATATGTTATAATCTCACATTTATTCACATTTCAGTGTTGCTGGTCTTCTTCCTGTTCATTTCCATCTCCCAACCTCAGACTCCAGTTCAAATCCAAGGTACTCCCAATTCTTCTATTCAACTCCTGTACTTTTTTGTCTCTCAATCATTTTACTTTGGGACATTGGAAAAGGTTTCACTGGCAAAGTCTTCCTGTGAGCTTCACTATCAGAAGAATGCTAAGCAGAGTCCCTCTTCTGTTTGATGCCTCATTTTTTTTTGTTGGACAAACTTTAGTGTTTTCTCCTTAGCCTCTTCTGCATCAAAATGATTTTGATCCATACAGCATCATGAATCTCATACCTGATCTCAACATTTCCCTGATTGCTGGGATACATTTTCTTCTCTTCTGCCTGGTGTAGTGAATAATCATCTTTCACAAACAATCTACTGTCTCCAATGTTTAACTCATTCACTCCAGTGGAGCTCAGGAAGAGTGCACTGTAACTTCCAGTGGGTGGAGCCTAAGCCTTTTGACAGAATCAAATTATGTCTTCACATTTCAAACAAATGCTCTTATCTCTGGAACCATATAGGCTATGAAATAATTGTAAATGGCAAACCCTTCAACACAAACTTTTTATAGTGGTAGGATTCTTTAGGTTCTAAGTCTTAAACTGAATTTTATAAGTCACAGTAAACATAGTAACTATTATGCTTGTAATATTTTGTAAACAACTTGCAATATCTTAGCAACCACACAAGTCACACACACAATGTCAGCAGCATTTTATTAATTTCGCTGAGAGCTTTCATACGAGGCTAAGGAGTTCTGTCTGTGTTACTTGGTTGTTGAGATATTTAGAAAAATGCAAAATTATATCTATATAAATTAATATCATAAGAACAATAGTTGGTGTCTCTTTACCTGCATTAGACAGAGGTCAAATATTAATGTAGTTGTGTTTACCACCATGTAAGCTTTAAGATGAAATCTTTTAAAACCTTGTACATAACATAGTTTTGGAATTACTGATACAAATATGAACAAGGAATATTTGACACCTAGAGATGTCAGTAGGAGTTAAATGCAGATGCACCTGGAAGCGTCACTCAGATGTAATGAGTTAATACTTTTTTCCCTTCTGCCACAGTTTCATCACAATCAACTTTTTCTGCTAGTACGATTGCAACTTTATCATTACAGCTCTTGGCTGCTTTCTCATGGCTAGGTTTGGAGCATACACGTGCCCTTTGAACTAACAATGTCAGTCCAGTTACTTATTTGTGCTTTAATAAAAAGAGTACAGTCTGTTCCTTCCAGTTTCCCTGGGACAGATGAAAATCTCAGGTTTTCCCTGCATGCTTTGTCACTTAACTCTACCATTTTTTGAAACAGCTCTTTTTGAGCAGTCGTATATTCAGCCAGCCTTTTCATTTCAACCTCTGATGCTTGTAGTTTCATCAGTTCATCTGAATAGCTGTTTAAAGCTTCTTCGATTTTTTCAGCCTTTTATTTGAGTTAATATACTTCTTCAGTGCTTCATTTATTTTCATCAGCTATGAGCACATTTGATTTATTTTCTCTAGATTACTGGAAGCAATGTCTTGTACCAAAGATGTAGCTTGAACTGTTTTCACTGAACAGCTGCAGGAATCTTCCCAGTCAGTGTTTTATCTTCAGCTTTTCTGGTTGATTTTATTTCAGGCTCTCCAAGTTTCTTCTTTACTGGCATTTGGGCAATGCACTTATTAGCCAGTAAATAAAGTTAAAAAACTGGCAGAGCTACTGGCCCTTATACTGCCAATCATGAGCGGACCGGAGTTTCGCTGTGGCGACGGCTAACCGGGAAAAGCCAAAAGAAGAAGGAGGAGAAAGTACAGTTTTGTACCTACCATAAATGTAGATGTTCAAGTGTTCACCCTGCTGCAGTCATCACACTTGGGTTATCCTGTCGTCAGGCGGTCCCACAGTTGGCCGGAATTCCAAAGTCTTGGTCCGGCGTCGGTTGCTGTCGCTTCTTCCCTGACGTCAGTGCGCCAGGGGTATAAATAATGCATCTGACACCATTTTCTTCAGTTTTTCTTGCCCCAGATGTCAGGTGCCCCCAAAAAGGTGGTCAGTAATTAATACCCAATTAAGTAATTTCTGCACAAACACAAAATCCCTCCAGCTATAAGCAAATACATCAGGAAGGTAATGGAGAGATTTTAGCCAGTTAGATCAGAGGGGATGGAGGGAGGGTAACCTGGACTGCAGCAGGGTGAACACTCGAACATCTACATTTATGGTAGGTACAAAACTGTACTATGTTCATCGTGTTACCCTGCTGCAGTCATCACACTTGGGTAGAATCCCAAAGCTAAGGATGGGTGGAGGAGTTATAGAGGGTTAGAGGAGGCTAGAAGGCCCTGCAGGACTGCAGTGGCGAAGCCAGCTCTAGTCTTAGAGTAAAGTGGTAAGTGATAGTGTTTGGTAAAGGTGTGTACTGAACTCCAAGTTGCAGCTTCCAAAATCTCCTTGGTAGGAACCCCCCTGAGGAAGGCTGTAGATGTAGCTGTTGCCCTGGTAGAGTGGGGCCTAATGGTAGCAGGAACTGGTTTTCCATGATGGGTATAGCAAAAATGAATGCAATGTCCTATCCATTTGGAAATGGTTTGTTTTGATATGGCCTTCCCTTGTGAAGCTGTAGCATAGGATACAAAGAGCTGGTCAGATTTTCTGAAAGCCTTAGTTTTATCCAAGTAGTAATGAAGTTGCCTGTGAATGTCCAAGGAATGCAGGAGTCTTTCCCCTTTGTTCTGTGGATTTGGGAAGAAGGTGGGTAAGTGGATGGTTTGATTTAAAGCCACACTGGAAAGCACCTTAGGCATGAAGGAAGGATTAGTTTGTAGAGAAATTCTGTCTTGATGGAAAATGAGGAAAGGTTCCACTGCCATTAGTGCCTGCAGCTCTGAGACTCTTCTAGCTGAAGTTATTGCTAGTAGCAGGGCAGTCTTCCATGATAGAAACTGTAGATCTGCAGAGAAAGCTGGTTCAAAGGGAGGTAGCACAAGTTTTTCCAGAACAAAATTGAGGTCCCATGTTGGTGTAGGTGCTATCCTGGGGGGCCTAATGTTTTTTGCCCCTCTGAAGAACTGCCTTAGAAGTGGATGCGAAAATAAGGGTGGATCCGTGTTGTAGTGGGCTGAAATAGCTGATGCATGGATTTTAATGGAAGAAAAAGAAAGTCCTTTGTGCAACATCTCAGTTAGGTACTGTAGAATCTGAGGCATGTGAGGCTGAAGTGTGTTTTGGCCTTTAGCTTGGTTCCAGGCGCAAAACCTTTTCAATTTATCCGAATAGGCCTTCCTGGTGCTGGGCCTCCTAGCTTCCAGAATAACATCCATAACTGCGTGGGAAAGAGGAGCTGGCTAGATGCTTAGGTGATTTGCCATGCAGCCAGATTTAAGGTTTTGAGCTGGCTGTGAAGAATCTGATTGTTTTGCTGTGTGAGCAAATGGGCAATTTGTGGTAAAATCCAAGGTGGGCCCTGGGCCATATTCCTCAATAGTGGGTACCAGTGCTGGCGTGGCCAGTCTGGGGCTATGAGTATCAGTCGTGGTCTCTCCTTTCTGACTTTCAGAAGCACCTTTGTGAGGAGAGGCAATGGAGGGAAGGCATATACTGTCAGGTTTTTCCAAATGAATGAGAGTGCGTCCACTTTCCAAGCTTGATGGTGAAGTGTCCTTGTACAAAATATTGTTAGTTGATAGTTTTGAGGACTGGCAAACATGTCTATGTCTGGAAGGCCCCATTTTTGAGTTATCATTGCAAATACTTGTGGATCCAGTTTCCACTTGTGGGGGTCCATGATGTTTCTGCTGAGGTCGTCTGCCAATGTGTTCTTTTATCCTGGCAGAAATTGAGCTTGTAACTGAACTTGGTAAGCCAGAGCTGTGTTCCACAAGGTCACTGCTTGTCTGCATAGAGGGTAGGAGTGTGTACCCCCTTGTTTGTTTATGTACCACATTACTGTGGTGTTGTCCGTCCTTATTGTAAGTTGTCCTGGATGTAATAGATTCTTGAAGGCTGTCAGAGCATTCTGTACAGCTGGCATCTCTTTTTGATTGATGTGCAGATTCCTTTGATCTGCAGTCCATACGCCTTGAACGCACTGTCCTGCCATGTGTGCCCCCAGGCGTAGTCCGATGCATCTGTTGTCATAGTTTGCCTGGCTGGGGCAAGGTGAAAGGCTGACCCTTGTTGAGGTGACATGCCTGTGACCACTATAGAAACTCCTGTTGTAGGCAGGGAATGAGAGATATCATTGTGTCCAAGCTGTGGCTGTGTTGAGACCATACGCTTTTAGGTACCACTGTAATTTCCTCATATGCAGCTTTGCAAATGGTATTAGTAGTATGCAAGATGCCATGAAGCCCAAGGCCTGCAGAATTTTTCTTGCAGGTAGTTGGGTCTTTGTTGCCATTGTTTTGAAATATAGAGTCAGTTGCAGTTGTTTGTCTGGCGTCAGATAAGCCTTCTGGGCCATTGTATTCAAGCTGGCACCCAGGAATGTCATGGTTTGTGAGGGTACTAGTTTTGAATTCTTTTCATTTACTGTGTACCCCAGGCAACTTAGAAGATGTTTTACAAAAGCCAGATGTTGTAAGAGTTTGTCCTTGCTTTCTGCTTGGATGAGGCAGTCGTCCAGGTATGGGTATATTTGAATTCCTCTTTGTCTGCAGTATGCAATTACTGGTGACAGGCATTTTGTGAAGACCCTGGGCGCAGTAGATAAGCCAAAGGGCAGTGCAGAGAATTGGTAATGGGTTGAGCCTGCAATAAAACGGAGGTATCTTCTGCAACTTTGTCTGATAGGGACATGCAGGTATGCCTCCTTGAGGTCCAACGTTACTAGCCATGTTTTCTTGCCCAACATGGGAAGAAGCTGCTGTAGTGTTAGCATCTTGAATTTGGGTACTTGTAAGAAGGTGTTTAGAATTGAAAGGTCCAGAATTGGTCTCCAGGCATTGTCCTTTCTGGGAACTGGAAAGAGTCTTGAGTAAAATCCTTGGCCTTGCTCTAGAGTAGGTACTAGTTGAATGGCTCTCATGTCCATGAGAGCTGTAATTTGTTTTTGTGCCTCTGCCCATTGATTTTGTGGCAGGTTTGGCATTCCTCTTTTCATTGGCAAGGCGTGAAAATGGAATCTGTATCCTCGTGAAATTATGTCTAGGACCCATTTGTCCTTTGTGACAATGTGCCAGTTGTCTGAAAAAAGTGCGAGTTTTCCTCCCAAGGGGGCTGCCAAGAGAGTGTTGCTTGGCCAGATGAGGTGCAAGTCATTGAGTTTGCCTCCTGGTAGTTTGGGACCTGTCTTCTCCTCCCTTCTGTGTTACAGTGCCCCATTGTTGAGGTTTATACTGGGCTTGTGGTTGCCCTCTGCCTCTTCGACGTCTGTATTTCCCCCTCTGTGGTCTGTCAGTAGCTGGAAAGGTCCAATTTTTTGCTGGCCAATTTCTGCTGAAGCGAGGAGGCTGTACCTGTAGAAAATCTTTGACTGTCTGCATAGATTTTGCCTTATTCTCCATTTTCTTCAAGACTTCTTCTGCTTTAACTCCAAAAAGAACATCCTGTTGTAAGGGAGCCTCTAGAAGCTTTGCTTTAACATGATCAGGCAGAGTTTGTTCCTTTAACCAAGCATGCCTACGTATAACAGACCCAGTGACAGCTGCTCTGCAGGAAGCCTCCAAAGAATCAAAACCACATTGTAAAGTATGTTTGCCCACCTGTTCAGTTGCATGTAACAGATCCTGCATTTCTTTCAATTCAGACTGTTGAGGGAGTGTGCTCATTTTTTGTTTTAACTGAGACATTAGAAATTGCTGATATTTTAGCATGTGAAATTGGCAATTTAGTGCCCTCATAGCTAGAGTGGCCGAGGTGTAAACCTTTTTCCCCCACCTGTCTAGTGCTCTGGAGTCCCTTTCAGAGAGTACAGGATTTTTTGCCATAGAAGCCTTAGCCCCTTTGGGACCCTGGGAGATAGTCTCTGGATCAGCAACAGGGCTTTTATAAAGGAATTTGTGGGAGTCAGGCACTCTATAGTATCGGTCAGGTTTGACTGGAGCAGGAGGCAGAGAATCTGGGTTCAAACTGGATTCTAAGTAAACATCATCCACAATGTCTAAAACTGGGGGGATGGCAAGAGGTCTGTGCTGGGGGAGTAAAAAAAACTCTCTGAGCCTTTTCTTTGAGTCAGAGTAGTCCTGACCTTCCCAGTGAAAATGTTCCCTCATAGTGTGTAAAGTTTCCCCAAAGGAGTAGTCTTCAGGAGGAGAAGCTGAGGGAATAGAATCCTCAGCATCAGAATCTTCATAAGGGGAGAAGGAGTAATCTTGGTCCTCAGAGGAGCCTGAGGAAATAGACACTTGTTCAGAGGAGGCATAATCTTCCTCTTGCCTAGGCCTTTTGTTGGGTGGGGGCTGGGAACCCCTGATTAAAGAGATCAAATCTTTAGCCATTGTGAGCATCTGTTTCTTAGGCATGGGGCCTTGAACTGGAGACTGAAGTGCAGTCTTTTTAGGTTTAATAGGAGTCTTAGTCTTAGGATACGTTTTTATGGTGAGTGTCGTCGGTCTGAAGACGCCTTCAGAAACCGAAGGTGTTTCTGCAGCACCGACAGCTTTATCAGCAGTGTCGTCGGTAGGGGCTAAACAAAATGGCTGCGTCGGCCTAGTACTCTCTGCCAAAAGCTCGGAAGCGGTCTCGGGTTCCAGAACTGCAGTAGTCAGGGGCTGCATCTGAGCCTCACTGAAGACCGGTGAACTGGAGACAGGACCAGCCGAGGCCTCAGAGTCTGGCCTGGGTCTAGGCTACCTGTCCTTGTCCTTGCGTTTTTTATGCACGCCAGTAGTCAGTTGCTCCGACGGCATAGTGTAGTTAAATTTTCTACCGAAGTAGTGTCATGCGAAATCAAAGCGTCTTTTTATCGTACGCTTATTAAACCTAGCACAAAAACGACAACCAGTGACGTTGTGGTCTGGGCGTAGGCAAGGTATGCAGTTAGAATGAAAATCCTTATAAGGTATTTGCTTCCCACAAGAAATACATTTGTTAACTTTTTCTGACATCGGTCTGAGGCAAGAAAAGTTTCCCCAACGGGGTACTTAGCTTTATTGAAGACTTCGGATCTGAAATTCGACTTAGAAAATCTCAGAAGTCGGCTGACCGGCACTTGCGAACTACTTCTGCTTCGGGCACCGCGCAGCAAGAAAGACTGGAGAAAAAGGTGTCAGATGCATTATTTATACCCCTGGCACACTGACATCAGGGAAGAAGCGACAGCAACTGACGCCGGACCAAGACTTTGGAATTCTGGCCGACTGTGGGACCGCCTGACGACAGGATAACCCATGTGTGATGACTGCAGCAGGGTAACACGATGAACATCTGAAATTAAGCTGTTGATCAGTGTGCAGCCATCTTCCTTTAGGCCTCACTGTTAAATGGATTATGTCTATGATACATTTAGGAAACGGAACTTTTTGTGAAATAAAATTTGAAAACTATGCATTATCAGGAAAAATTGTAAGATGGTCTGATTCTATTTTTTTCAGCCATGGAAGAAATATATTTTTAATTAAAGTTCTTGCATGAAAAAAAAACATATCTTTGCAGTTTAGAAATGTTGACATTACAGCAATGAACTTAAAGCACTTTGAACAATACTGTCATGCAGTATATAAAATTAAAAAAATGCATGATAGCAGAAATGTTTGGACTAGAGCTTGGGAGGTAATGGCTGTATTAACTGACTATACAGCAAAAGTAATAGATGTGCTGATCAAATGGGAAATGAAAATAAGAAATATTGCAGGCAGCCAAAACATTTTTTATGAGGAAGACACTTGTTTAGTTCATGAATGTTCAGTGAAAATATCTGCATAATGCAGAGAACAAAGGCATTCAATTAAAACTGAGGGACAAAATGCAGAATATATAATGAAACAGGCCATTTTTGTTATGACTGTCCAGTGTTATTAGAGCAGTATAGAATTTTATAAGAACAAAAATTCTGTGTGTGTGAGTGTCTCTCAGAGTGAAAATGAAAAAAGGGGCAACTGAATAAGACTAGAAGCACTGTGATAATGAAGATGATGAAGGACTTGAGTAAAGAGAAAAAGAGTGCAGAACATGATGCGTAGGAAGAGCAGGACGGGAAGCATGTACATTACATACAACCATGTAGTATTGGTATAATTCCCCCATTTGCCATACTGGTGGACACTTATGCACACGCCTGCACACTTTTATACATTACTAGATTACCACATCCACCATTTTATGTACTATTTGTGTGGTTTTTCTACTAGTTTTCATTGTATAAACATGTTTTGGGGCTGTAAACATAAAGATTGTCATGACAGACATTTATTCTCCGCTACTGATAACTTAGTTTTTTGTGCACACTAATACACATGGATAGATATTTACTATATATTATTAGACAGATGTATTTTTATATTTATAGTGTTCTAGTTTGATTATGTTTATGGTTAGATGGCTATGTGTTTTTCTTGATTTTAGTTCTTGTCACAGACCTGGTGAAGGCTTTACTGCATTAGTTAGCCAAAAGTGATTTTAGTTACAACTCTTATGTGTATGTTAAGCTTTTCTTAATACCTGATCTTGGAATGTGGGTTGCAAACAGAAAGGTAATGTTTTCCTTAACTAGGATTTAGTTTGATCTAATAAGTACTAGTGTGGAAGGGTGGGTACTTGCTGTTTTAAAACACACTTTTATGGCCCTGTTTATATTATTTGCCATGCATAGGCTGGTTTAAAATTAAACAATACGTATATCTTCCACACCTACATCTAAGTATATAAAAGCTGAGATGTTTAACAATGTTAAAACATTCCTGATTTTTTATTTTTTTTTGTTACTGAGGATTGTCTGTCTATGATGAATAAAGGCTTCTTGCTTTAATCACTACCTAGGTTTCATGCTTTTTGGAAATAATTGTGACTGAGCTCTTCAAAGTTTTAAGACCACTAGCTTCTCTGTTATATTTTCTATTCAAGTGCATTACATTCCTAGACATAATACATATGAAGTGTTATAAAAAGATGTACAGAAAGGATGGGACAGTATGGAGAAAAAAGGAGCGAGTTTGATACAAATAACAGTGAGATAGATAGTTGTAATTAGGAGGATTAAATAAACTGCAAAGCAAGGGAAATAATTTTTCCATTATGATAGCGAATGTTAAGCATATAAGAAGCTGAGTTAAGTGTATAAGAAGCTGAGAACATTAGTGTATACATGGTGTAAGGAAGTAAATGCAGATATACTGTGTTTGCAGTTCACAGGAACACAGAAACATATGAAGTTACTAGGCTAATGGCCCTAGGACCCTTACAAACTAGCCAAGTTCTACCCTTATTTCCATGATCAGCACCTATTGTCCCTGTCCAAAAGGGATACATGTGGAACCCCCACGGTGAATTTACGGTTACCCATCAAATCGTCCAGATTGCTTTTGAAGAGGGCCAATGGGGTGCTCTGTTTGACATGAAGTGGGAGCCCATTCTGAAGGTGTGGTAACCTCTGAGAGACAAATCTGTCCCTCCAGCAGGTTCTACTAATATCACATACCAGGTTAAGGTCCTTACAGCGAGTAAGCAGTGTACCATTTGACTTGCGGATATGCAGTTTTTCCAGTAAAGCATGGTCAGAGATTGCCTTATGTGCAAGGCAGAGATCACCTCTAAGTAGTCTGGATGAAACAGAATAAACTGATAGTGATTTCAGACGATCTTCAAAGGATGCTGAAGACAGTACAGTTGTGTACCTACCATAAATGTAGATGTTCGAGTGTATTCACTGTTGCAGTCATTACTCTTGGGTTATTCTGCTGGCAGGCTACCCTCAGTCAGCCAGAATTCCAAAGTCTAGGTCCGGCGTCGGTTGCTGTCGCCTCTTCCCTGACATCAGTGCACCAGGGGTATAAAAGATGCAGCTGATGCCATTTTCTTCAGTTTTTCTTGCCCCAGATGTCAGGTGCCCCCCAAATTGGTAGGCTGAAAAATATGCCAATAAAAATGCATGCACAAAAATAACATTTCCTTCATCCACCAGCAAATACACCAAATAGGATGTATAGGATAGAGAAGTGCAGATAAGTCCCAGCAAAGAAAAGGAGGATGGTGGGTGGGTAACCTGGACTGCAACAGTGAATACACTCAAACATCTACATTTATGGTAGGTACACAACTGTACTATGTTCATCGTGTTTCACTGTTGCAGTCATTACTCTTGGGTTGAATCCCAAAGCTGAGGATGGGTGGCTGGGCTAAATAGGATTAGGAGCGGCTATGAGGCCCTGCAGAACTGCAGTGGCAAAGCCTGCTCTGGACTTAGAGTAAAGAGGTAAGTGGTAGTGCTTTGTGAAAGTGTGCACTGAACTCCAAGTTGCAGCCTCTAAGATATCTCTGGTTGGTACTCCTCTGAGGAAGGCTGCTGCTCTGGTAGAATGAGGCCTAATGCCCTTAGGCACTGATTTGCCATGTTGAAAATAGCAGAAACTGATGCAATGGCCTATCCATTTAGAAATAGTCTGTTTTGAGATAGCCTTTCCTTGTGATCCTGCAGCATATGACACTAAAAGTTGCTCAGTCTTTCTGAAAGCTTTAGTTCTGTCCAAGTAGAAGCGTAACTGCCTGTGTATGTCCAAAGAATGTAGAATTTTCTCACCCTTGTTCTGTGGATTTGGATAAAAGGTAGGCAAGTGAATGGTTTGGCTGAGGGCCACACTGGACACCACCTTAGGCATAAATGTAGGGTTTGTCCTCAGAGAAACCCTGTCCGGATGAAAAATGATAAAAGGTTCCACAGCCATGAGTGCTTGTAACTCCGAGGCTCGTCTTGCAGAGGTTATTGCTAGGAGCAGAGCTGTTTTCCAGGATAAGAATTTTATATCTGCTGTTGATGCTGGCTTGAAAGGAGGCAGTATGAGTTTTTCCAAAACATAATTGAGGTCCCAGGCCGGAATTGGTGCTCTCCTCTGAGGCCTAATGTTTTTGGCCCTTCTGAGGTACTGCCTTATTAAAGGATGAGAAAAGATAGGTGGTTCCGTACTGTAATGGGCTGAAATGGCAGAGGCATGATTCTAAACTGATGAGAAAGAAAGGCCTTTGTTCAGCATCTCAGTTAGGTATTGTAAAATCTGAGGGATATTTGGTACACACGTGTCAATGCCTTGTTCCTGGTTCCAAGCACAGAATCTCTTCCATTTTTCGGCATAAGATTTTCTGGTACTGGGCCTCCTGGCCTCCAAGATAATATCCATAACAGCTTTTGAAAGAAGAGTGGTCTGAATGGCTACATTATCCACCATGCTGCCAGATTTAAGGTCCTGAGTTGGCTGTGCAGGATCTAATTGTTTTGTTGGGTCAGCAAGTGAGAAGTTTGAGGCAATATCCATGCTGGACCTTGAGACAAGTTCTTTAAGATTGGGTACCAGTGCTGGCATGGCCAGTCTGGTGCAATCAGTATCATTTTTGGCTTCTCTTGTCTGACCTTTAGGAGTACCCTGGGAAGGAGAGGCAGTGGAGGAAAGGCATATACTTTTAGATTTTTCCAGCTGAAGGATAGGGCGTCCACTTTCCATGCTTGCTTGTGATAAGTCCTTGTGCAAAATCTCTGCAATTGGCAGTTGTGAGGGAAGGCAAACAGATCTATGTCTGGGCATCCCCATTTCCTTGTTATCACGCTGAAGACTTTTGGATCCAGTTTCCATTTGTGGGGATCCATGAAGTTTCTGCTTAGTTCGTCTGCCAGAGTATTTGTTTTTCCTGGCAGGAATTGTGCATGCAGCTGAACTTGAAAAGCCAATGCTGTGTCCCATAAGGTCATTGCTTGTCTGCAGAGAGGGAAGGAATGTGTACCTCCCTGCTTTGTTTATGTACCACATGACCGTAGTATTGTCTGTCTTTATCAGTAGCTGTCCTGGATGAAGCAGGTCCTTGAAAGCTGTCAGGGCATTTTGAACAGCTAGCATCTCTTTTTGATTGATGTGAAGATGCATCTGGTTTGGAGGCCATGTGCCCTGAATACATTTTCCTGCCATATGGACCCCCCCAGGCATAATCTGATGCATCCGTTGTCAGTGTCTGTCTGGCTGTGGGTAAACTGAATGGCAGATCCTTGTTGTGGTGACAGGCTTCTGCCCACCATCAAAACTCCTGTTGCAGGCAGGGAATGAGTGTAATTACTGTCTCCAGGCTGTGGCAATGCTGAGTCCAAACACTTTTTAGACACCACTGTAGTTTCCTCATATGCAGTCTGGCATATGAAATTAGTAGAATGCAGGATGCCATGAAACCCAAGGCCTGCAGGATTTTCCTTTCAGATAAGTGGGTTTTTGTTGCCAGTTTCTTGAAGTATGAAGTCAGTTGCTTTTGTTTGGCGTGAGATAAGCCATCTGGTTAGTTGTACTTAAGCTTGCACCCAGGAATATTATCTCTTGAGAGGGCACTAGTTTTGATTTATTTTCGTTTACTGTGTACCCTAGGCCAATTAGTAATCTTTTTACAAATGCCAGATGCTTTAGAAGAATGTCTTTGTTCTCTGCTTGAATTAGGCAGTCGTCCAAATAGGGATATATTTGAATTCCTCTGTCTGCAAAATGCAATTACTGGTGCCAGGCATTTTGTGAAGACCCTGGGCGCAGTAGATAAGCCAAAGGGCAGTGCAGAGAATTGATAATGCATTGAGCCAGCTATGAATCTGAGGTACCTTCTGCAAGATTGTCTGATTGGGACATGCAGGTATGCCTCTTTTAGGTCCAAAGTTATGAGCCAAGCCTTCTTGCCCAGCATGGCAGTAGCTGCTGTAGAGTCAACATCTTGAATTTTGGAACTTCCAGAAACGTATTTAGTATAGACAGATCCAGTATTGGTCTCCAGGTTTTGTCCTTTCTGGGTACTAGGAAAAGTCTGGAGTAAAATCCTTGCCCCTGCTCTTGTTGTGGTACTTGCTGAATGGCCCTCATATGTCCATGAGGGCTGTAATTTGTTTTTGTGCCTCTGCCCATTGATTTTGTGGCAGGTCTGGCATACCTTTTGACCTTGGTAGAGTGTGAAAATGGAACCTGTAGCCTTGGGACACTATGTTCAGGACCCATTTGTCTTGGGTAACAATTTGCCAATTTGATGAAAAAAGTGCTAGTTTTCCCCCCTAAGGGGGCTGCCAAAAGAAAAGTGCTTGGATCTGGCAGAGGAAAGTCATTGGGACTGTTTCCTGTAAGGTTGTGATTTGTCTTCTCTGCTTTTGGAGGTAGGAGCACCCCATTGTTTAGGCCTGTATGAGCCTTGGGATGAGATCTGCTTCTGGGACGCCTGTATCTGCCTCTTTGTGGTCTGTCTGACACTGGAAATGACCAATTTTTAGAAGGCCAGTTCCTGCTAAACCTGGGTGGCTGTACCTGTAAGAAATCCTTGACTGTCTGCATGGATTTTGCTTTATCCTCCATTTTTTCAACACCTCTTCTGCTTTAGTACCAAACAAAGTATCATGCTGTAATGGTGCATCTAATAATTTTGCTTTAACATGATCAGACAGATTCTGTTCCTTTAACCAAGCATGCCTTCTAATAACAGAACCTGTAACAGCGGCCCTGCAAGAGGCCTCCAGTGAATCATAACCACATTGCAAAGTATGCTTTCCCACTTGTTCAGCTGCATGCAATAAATCCTGCAATTCCTTGTTCTCTTAACATTCAGTATTTGTCAACAATTTCTGTTTAAGCAGCGACATTAAATATTGCTGATATTTAAGCATATGAAACTGACAATTTAAAGCCCATACAGCCAAGGTAGCAGAAGTGTAGACTTTTTTCCCCATCTGTCTAGAGCCCTAGAATACCTATCAGAGGGGACAGGGTTTTTTGCAGTGGAAGTATTAACCCCTTTGGGACCCTGAGATATAGTTTCTGGGTCAACAGCGGGGTTTTTATATAGGAATTTATGAGAATCTGGGACCTTGTAGTATCTGTCTGGCTTAGCAGGTGCAGGGGGTAAAGAGTCAAGGGACAGGCTGGACTCTGAAAATACATCATCTACAATGTCTAGAACAGGTGGAATAGCAAGGGGTCTGTGCTGAGGAAGTAGCAAAGTCTCTGAGCCTTTTCTTAGATTCAGAATAATCTTGGCTCTCCCAGTGGAAATGCTCCCTCATGGTATGCAGGGTTTCCCCGAAAGAATAATCCTCAGGAGGAGAGGCTGAAGGAATGGATTCTTCAGCATCAGAATCCTCATAGGGAAGCATGGAGTAATCCTGTTCAGAAGAGGAATCAGAGGAAATAGAAACCTGATCAGAAGAATCTGTCTCTTGAATAGGCCTCTTATCAGGAGGGGGATGGGAGCCCCTGATCAAAGTAATTAGGTCTTCGGCCATTTTGAGCATCTGTTTCTTAGGCATGGAAGTCTGAGTAGGAGAATGCTGTACTTGTTTCTTTGTCTTTAGAGCTGCTTTTGTCATTGTCTTTGAAGCTGAAGATGGCTTAATATATAGTTGTGTAGGTCTGAAGACACCCTCAGAAGCCGATGCCTGCTCAGCGGCTCTAGACCCATCTGAGGGAATGATTTCCGAGTGTCCAATACCTTGAATATCCAGAGGCCCAGTCAGCTCCATGTAGGAGTTGGAAGTGGCCTGTGGCTCTGAGGCAGCGGGTGCCAGGGGCTGCGAAAGCGCCTCACTGAGAACCGGTGAACCAGCGACTGGCCTAGCAGAGGCCTTGTCGTCGGTTTTGGACCTCGGATGCCTATCCTTTTCCATGTCCTTGTGTTTTTTGTAAACTCTGGTTGTCGGCTGTTCCGACGGCATTATATAATTAAATCTTCGGCCAAAGTAATGAAATGCAAAATCGAACCGACGCTTAATAGTGCGTTGGTTACATCTAGCACAAAACCGACAGCTAGCAACGTTGTGATCAGGGCCTACACAAGGAATACAGTAAGAGTGAAAATCCTTATGAGGTATTTGCTTCCCACAAGAAATACAATTATTAACTTTTTCTGACATCGGTCTGGAGAAAGAAAAAAGTTTTCCCAACAGGGTACTTAGCAATGAAGACTTCGGTTTTGAAATTCGGATTTGAAAATCTCAGGAGTCGGCCGACCAGCACTTGCGAACTGCTTTTGCTTCGGGCACCGCGTGGCAAGAAAGATTGAAGAAAATGGCGTCGGCTGCATCTTTTATACCCCTGGCGCACTGACGTCAGGGAAGAGGCGACAGCAACCGACGCCAGACCTAGACTTTGGAATTCTGGCCGACTGAGGGTAGCCTGCCAGCAGGATAACCCAAGAGTAATGACTGCAACAGTGAAACACAATGAACATCTTGAATTTTTCTTGTGAGGAACCTTTGTGGTCTCTCCAACTGCTGCAGGTGCTTGGAAAGGTACATACCAAAAGGGGAGCTGTACTCAATTACTGGCCTGATGAAGGAAGAGTACAGGGAGGTTATGACTTCTTTTTTTCTTGAGGCAATGCCCTTACGTATGAGATGAGCAATAGAGAATGCCCTTCTTACCACTGTGGAGACATGGTGATCAAAGGTAAGGTTGCTGTCAACCTGTGTGCCCAGGTCTGTCACCACTGATTGCGTACCTTGGGTGTTGCTATTGATGTGACAGCAGGAACACCTCTCTTACCAAATGGGATGGTAATACATTTTTTGTTTGCACTAAGTTTAAGGCCATGACTTTGGTACCAAACATTTGCTCGTGTAAGACCCTCTTGTAGGATGCTGACATAATTTGGAGATTCTATGACTGCTCCCAGTTTGCAGTCATCAGCAGACTTTGTCAGCCACAGACCTTTAGTTTTTGTTTGTACTTCAGAAAAATAGATTCCAAAGAGTAGAGGCCCTAGGACTGATCTTTGTGGAACACCACAGGTTACAGGTTTACTGTTGGAGGTGGATTCCCCTATTTTGACTATATGGGTTCTATCAGTGAGCCAATTAGCAGCCTATCCAATAGTATACGGGTTGATACCTTGCTGGGTGAGTTTGTTAATGATGCATGAGTGGGGGATAGTGTCGAAAGCCTTGGCTAAGTCTAGGTAGGCTGTATGCATAGATTTCCCCTTGTCCAGGGCCTTGGTGACTGCCTTGAAGCAGCCCACCAGGTTTAACAGGCAAACAAATCTCCTTTTGATAAAACCAGACTGAGTAGGGCCAAGTGTCTTGAGATTAACTATATCTTTGTTGACAAGTCCATGATGATTTGCTCCATGACCTTGCAGATGAGACTAGTTAGGCTAATAAGTCTATATTTCCCAGGATCAGTGGTAGCACCACCTTTGTGCAAGAGGATAATGGTGGCTGTTTTCCATTCATCTGGGATGAAGCCAGTGCTTAGACTATGATGGAAAAGAGTATTCAACGGTGTTGTTAATTCTTATTGGTGCTCATGTAGGATGCAGCATGGGATGTTATCAGGTCCCATAGATGCTGTGTCTTTTGGCCTTAGTGAGGGCATTTACGACCTGCTCTCTAGAGATACAAGATGGGGGACAGGTGGAAGACATGTCATGTTGTATGTGTGATGAGGACAGGGGTGTGAAGTTTTACAGAACTTGTCAGATAACAGGTTTGCTATGTCCACAGGCTCAGTATATGTGGTATCATTAACTACCAGTTCACCACAAATCTGGGGCTTTCCTTTTAGGGCTGTTGTTGTTGTATGAATGTAAATAAAGAACACCTTATGACTGTCCTTAGCTGAGGAAGCTAATATGGATTCGTAGTTTGCTTTGGAGGACTTCACAAGAAGTCTTATTTGCTTGTTTAAGCTGAGGAGGGAGTGCTTCCAGTTTAGGGCTTGCTCCCTCTTGCTCTTAGACAGCAATTTCTTCCTCTTATTGTAAAGCCTGTTAATAGCAGTTGTCCTACAGGCAAGTTTGTTTTTCCTTGAGGAGCCCATTTTAGTCCGATCAGGTATGGCCGAGCCAATGCAGTTAAATAGGTGTTTCTATAATGCACTGGTGTAGAACTTGACACAGTTGCTAGTTTCATTTAAGGGAGGAGGTGCAGTGAAGCTATTTATACCATTCCGTAAGGGAAGAGAGAGAAAGAGGAGGAACAAAGTTGGCACCACAAACAAAGACCAAATGAACTCCTTGTCTTTGTGGAGAGGTAGTATGGCACGCGGGTAATAATACTTGCTCAAGAATTATAGTGTTGTTAAGACAAGGAAGTATTAAATTGCTAGATATGGCAATAGTTATTCCAGGGAAGGTAGCTGCTGCATATGTGAGAGGGAGAGGAGAGTGCTTAGGCTTACAGTGGTTTATGCTAATGTGATGATGGGAAAAAGGATAGAGTACTTAGAAGAAATTAAAAAAAATATGTGGCAGTAAATATGGATATATTAACAACAAGCAATTTTAACTGTAAAAAGAAAACAGTTTTGAAAATATTACACAATATAAGAATGTGCAACTTCTAAGACAGCTGCACATTAAGTAACAGCTTAATTCTAGCTTTCCCAGTGTGAAAACAGAAACTCAGCAGTGAAGGCGAGTAGAATTGTGTTTATGGGTTAATTTCAGTAACTGGCTAGTAAGTGTACTGCCTGGATGCCAGAAAAAGGAAATACAGAGGACCTGGAAAAAATCAACTACAAAAAGTGAGGAAGAAACACTGACTAGGGAAAGTTCTGCAGCTGTTCACCGAAAAGCAATGCAACTTCCAGACATGAATTACAGTAACCTACAGGAAAATGTAAAACAACTGTACAAAGACCTGGTTAAAATAAACTAAACACTGATGGAGTATATCTACACAAACAAAAGGCTGGAAAAAATGGAAGAAGCTTTAAACAAATATTCAGATGAGGTGATAAAGCTGAAAAAATCAGAGGTCGAAAAGAAGAAAAGACTGGCTGAATATGAGACTGCTCAGGAAGAGATGTTTAAAAAAATAATAGAATTAGAGCACATAGGGAAAACCCAAGATTGATTTTCAACTATACCAGAGAAGCTGAAAGGAACAGACCGCATTAAATTTATGAAAGCACAAATAAGCAACTGGACTGGTATTCCACAGCAGGAATTGTTAGTTGAAAGGGCACATCATGTGTATGCTCCAAACCAGGCTATGAGAAAGCAACTTAGATTTTTACTAGTAAAGATGCAATGCTACCAACAGAAGGAGATGATTTTCACAAAAATGTGGCATAACAAAGTACTAAAAAGTGGGAGACAGCAAAGTGTTTGCAGAGAATGATTATTCACTGTACACCAGGCAGAAGAGAAGCAAATTTATTCCACTATTCAAAGAATGTTGAGACGCAGGTGTGACATTCAAACCGATATACCCTGTTGTCTTCAAAGTATTCTTCCCTGGAGGGACAAAATCATTTTTTGATGAAGTACACACTAAGAAGAAAATACAAACGTTTATCCAACAAAAAAGTCAGCTGCAAAACAGAAAGAGATCTTGCTTCTTATTCTTCCAGTAATAAAGATCACAGAGAGACTGTACTTGTGAAACTTTTTCCAATTCTTCATTGGAAAATGTTGGAGTGAAGGAAGGGAGCATGAGAGCCAACTAAAAGAACCAAGAATATGTTGGAAATTAAGTAGAAACAGGAACCGGGAGATGGAGATGAACAGTAATAAAATCAGTAATTAATGTAGGATTACAATGCAATAATTATAGGTGTGAAATATGAAAGAACAAGAAAATCTGAAAATATTAGACTTTTTCAGACTCTGTTGGACTTGTGGGAGAGACTACAGCATATGACCTACTTCATGTCATTAATGTTCAAAAAATGCTTTGGGGAGGGGAAGAGGAGGGAGAAAGTTAACTGTAAGTAATGGATTTGTTTTCTTACTAGCTATATTTTGTGGAGTATGGTTTTCTTTGCATGTTATGAAGGAAAGTTTTCACAGTTAGTTTTAAGTGTAATGGGACTGTAAATAGGTGCCTGTGTGTTTTTCTTTCTTCCTTCTCTCTTTCTTATTGTTTAGTTTTAAGAAATGTAGACAATGCAATGAAAAAAGCCTGATTAAAACAGCATGAGAAAAGAAAAAGTACAGTGTTTTTTTCTCATTCTTGCATAGGGAAATGACTGGATTAAGGGCCTTAGATTGATTTAGTAACAAGTTTTAAGAGTAAGCAAGTAAATGAAAAAGAATATTGAATACTATAAGGCTTTTTTTTTGCAAATACATGTATGCTCAGTAGCAATTCCGCAGCTGGTCTTCATGTTTCCATGAAATCAATCTAAGAGAAACTGGCTGCCTCTTGTGTCTCCATGGATACAATATGATAAAGAGAAACTGGTGGAGAGTGATTAAAACTAAGAGAAATTGGCTAGGACATAATGTTCTCTGAAAACATTCAGGGGTTTTCCCAGCTGACAGCTATAACGAAAAGACAAATCCATTAGCATTTACTAGAAGCACAGGCTGCACCATGCATCTTAGCATGTTTAACCTTTCTTTTAGGTTAACTCAAGTCTGTGAGTGTGGCTGTCAGTTTGGGACTTTTCTTCCTATTAGGAGGGTAAAACTTCAGTATTTGAAGATGTACATCATTTTGTGTGTTAGCATTACGTTAATAGGTTTTAGGGGGTATTGGGGGGTGTTTTTGTTTGAGGGCTTTCAATAAAACAAAAAAGTTTTGTAAGATGAGATATAGGCTCAAATGGATATGACAAGAAACAACTGTATAAAAGTTCAACCTGTCAAACAGTGCATGCTTGTAACACAAAAGCAGGAACTAGACATTTAACAAAAAAAAGGTGTTCACAGATTCATAGGATGATACTAGGCTATTGGCCCAGAAGCCCTTAGAAGCCTAGCCAAGAATTTTGCCCATGTTCCCATGTGTTATACATAAAAGGGGGAAATAACTTTTTAATGCAATGAAGCTTTCTGTAATGTCTTTAAATGTCAATGGTCTCACACTCAAATACAAAAAGAAACCATTAGTGAACTACATTAAAACATGTAGAGTACAAATAGTTATGTTACAGGAAACAAAGAACTGAACATGTGAATCTGATAAAGGTTTGCAGGATGGTTATTCAGTGGAATACCTGGGACAAAGGAAAACAGAAGTACTTAAATTAGTTGCAAGAGGAGCTCCAATAGTGATAGAAGAGGATAACAATATAATAATGGCAGCTTTGTAAAGGGGCTACTGGCAAGGGAGGAGGATTATACTGGCATGCATTTATATTCCACCTAAAACTGCTATAATGGAACTTAAGAAATTCTGGGAGAAATAATCAGTTTTCAGCATGGAATATTACTTACAGGTGGGGGCTGGAATATGATCTGCAACAGTGAAGATGTGTCTGGGGGGCCCAGAAGGAAAATATAACAAAGGATGTTAAAAATTTGAAGAAATGTATGAAAATATTTAGCATGGAAGATGTGAATTCAGTAATAGGAGTTTGCAGTGAATTTACATATTATTCCCCAATATATAAAAATTGGGCTAGGCTAGCCAGAATTTACATTTCACAAGAACATGTGCATTTAACTGAAGGTCTTGATACCCACCCAATAACTATTTCAGATCATGCACCAATAATAACTAAGATAAAAACACAGGGTAATGAAATAAAAATGAGACACTGGCCCTTTTTGTCTATTGAAAAGAGAAGAATTTAAGGAATGGGTAGTGGAGATTACTCAGGAGCTATTAGAGAGAATAGAAATTTCTTCTGAAAATATAGCTAGGGGTGGGATAAAATTAAGGTAGAATTTAAAAATAGGGTGGAATTAAAAAAGGGAGCTATGGTTAAGAAGTAACAATAATTATTTAGAGGGACTGTCACATGTTGAAGTATTGCAGAATAGGGGGAATCTCGCAGAACAAGAAATGGAGCAACTGCAGAATGCCAAGCAGAAAATAAGGGATTACCTGGATAATATGCACAAGTTTAGAAAGATTGTGTTTTTGATAACAGTAGAGCACAAAACGTTTTAGCACAACTCCTCCAGCAACAAAAAGTAGAAAGGGCTGTTGCCAAGCTCGGGGAGCCCATAACAAGGAAGATAACAAGAGATCCAGTACAGGTATTAGAAATATTGCAGGAATTCTATGAAAGTATGTATAAAGCAGATAAATATGGAAATCAAGAAAATATACAGATGGAAATGTTTATGGAAGAATTAAATATGCAAAGGTTAGAGGTAGAAGAGGGTCAAGGATAGGAAGAGATGAGATAAAAATTGTGATGTGTAATCAATCTATAGAAAAGTACCCAGAAATAGATAGCATTCCTGCGGAAGTTTACAAGCTAGGAGGGAAAAATGATAAAAGATCTGGAAGGTTTTGTTTAACAGCATTTTAAGAGGAGAAGAAGTACCAACATCCAGTAAGAAATCAGTGATAGCTGTAATACCTAAAAAGGGTAAAGATCCATCAGACCAAGCTTAATAGACGTCCATTTCAATACTAAACCATGATTATAAAGTGTTCATGTCTATAATGGCTAAAATAATGACAGGTGCAATGTTAAAATTGACAGACATGGATCAATGTGGCTTTGTGGAGGGGAGGCAAACATTTAGCAACATTAACAGAACACTGATGATCTAGAAGGGAGCAGAATGTTAGAAGATACCATTGTTGTTGGTGGGTCTTTATTCAGAAAAACCTTTTGACAGAGTAAGCTGGGACTTTATGAGCAGGGCAGTGGAACCATTTGCATTTGCTGAAAAAATTATAAGGTTGATTAGGAGGATATATGATTGGAGATGAAAATTAAAAGTGGGTGGGGCCCTCTGATGATTTCTGCTTGAGCAGAGGAAGCAGGCAGGGGTATCCTCTTTCCTCTGTTATTTGCATTATATTTAGAATACCACTGGCAAAGAAAATAAGGGACTCAAAAATTCAAGGATACAGTTGGTATGGTAGTCAAGAAAAGCTAGTTCTATTTGCAGATGATCTTATTTTATCCCTGACAAAACCAGAAAGTGTCATTACAGTGCTGTGGAACATTTTGCAACAGTTTCAGATCTTTTCACGATACAGAATTAAAGAAGCTGAAACAAAGGCAGTAGTGGTAAATTATGTACCCACACACAAATCAGTTCAGCAATATCCGAACTTATGGGGACATGATAAAATTAAGTATTTAGGAGTATGGATTAAAAATGATTGTGGTGTGGCGGCTAATGATATGTGAGAAGAGAGTAAACAAAAGATAATACAAAAACTGATAAAATGGAAGCTTTGTTATATAGATATGGATAACAAGATACAAGCAGCCAAAATGCTTTTAGTTCCTTTAGTCTTATGTACAGGTCAGACATATTATTATCAACCAGAGGAGAAGTTGTGGATAACAATTAATCAGCAATTAGCAATTAACTGAAGGACTTTATCTGGGAGGGGAAGATGACAAGGGTCAAGTGGGATAAGCTGATTCTTCCAGAAGAACAGGGCAAACTGGCATGACCCAATTTGAAGGGTATTTCATAAATATGCAGTTAATGCTCCTACACATAGCACTAGCAGAAAAACAAGAAGTTATGTACTTACCATAATGTTCGATGTATGTAGTCCATCTCGCCTCATATTCTTACAGGTGGGTTCGGAGCCGAACCGCGGCTCCGACTCAGCCATACTCTGGCTCGAAGTCTTCAACTGGCTCATGGCTAAGAGGTATCCCATGCTGCAACATGCCTATCCCCAGATATTATTTGCTGCGAACGCACATATACACACACACAAACACGATGAGAGGAAGAACCAACTCAACACATCAAGAAGGAGTGCTGAAAACAGAGACTCGACCTCTACGTCCTCCAGGAGGGAGTAGGTGAGTGGGTTAGTAAGACTGTGAGGCGAGATGGACTACATACATCGAACGTTATGGTGAGTACATAACTTCTTGATGTTATGTAGTCCAATCTCACCTACATTCTTAGCCGTGTGACAGCGTCCCTAGCACCTAGACCTTGGGCGGCTCACTGGAAAATACTCCTGAGCACTGTGGAACCAAAGGAGGATCTGCCCCTTGATATCAAATCCAATTTGCAGTGACTAATAAAGGTGTGAGAAGATGCCCAAGTGGCTGCAGCACAAATATCATCCATAGACATCCTAGCCTGAAAGGCAGTAGAAGTTGACACTGAACGTGTAGAATGAGCCTTCACTTTAAAGGGTAATTCCTTGACATCTGAAGTATAGATGAAGGAAATGCAACTAGAAATCCATCTGGACAGAGTTACTTTAGAAAATGAAGTCCCGAGTCTATTGTCTGAAAATGAGACAAAGAGTTGATCAGATTTCCTAATATCTTTGTTCTATGTAAACAGAAATGCAATTGTCTGTGGACATCTAGCTGATGAAACAAATTCTGCCTTGTTAGAGAATTCAGGGAAAAACACAGGCAACTCAATGGACTGGTTGAGGTTGACCACCGAAGCAACCTTAGGCATAAAGGAAGGATTAGGTCTTAGTGAAACCCTATCCTTGTGAAATACCAAGTAAGGGGGCCGAACCGATAAAGCTTGGAGTTCAGAGACCCACCCAGCCGAAGTGATGGCTATCAAAATGACTGTCTTCCAAGACAAAAATTTAATGTCACAGGTTGCCGCGGGCTCAAAAGGAGGCGAGGTAAGCCGCTGTAACACAAAATTAAGGTCCCATGGCATTACAGGATCAAAGATTGGAGGTCGAAGTAGCATAGTCTCTTTCAGAAAAACCCTACAAAGTCTGTGCGCCATTAGATCGGGTTCTTTAGCAACATGAAAATTAGAAATGGCTGCCAACTGCACTTTGATAGTTGCCGTAGCTGATCCCTGGCTAAACAGTTGAGAAAGAAACTATAAAACTGATGAGATGGGATCAATCTACCTTTCATGAGCTCAAATGGAGAATCTCTTCCACTTACTGGAATAAATCTTCCTAGTAGAAGGCTTGTGGGAGGAAGACAGAATATGAACCACCTCCAGTGAAAAATCATGAAGCCTGACTAGGGACGGAATTGGAGCAGCCATGCTGTCAACCTGAGGGTCTGAATGGAGGGGTGGAACTGCCCTGACATATAAGTCAACAGATCTGGCTCTGGGTCCAGAATCCATGGATCGTCCATTAGATAAGAGTGAAGAAAAGGAAACCAGATCTGACGAGGCCAGTGTGGTGCAATCAGTATCATTTTGCTTCTCAAGGACTGTGCTTTTGGAATAACCTTCATTATCAGGGGAATTCGACGGAAGGCATAGAGAAGACCGGAGGGCCAATCGTGAACTAGAGCGTCCCTGGGTGCCTCCCCCTTTGGGGGAATAAGGCTTAAGTAGCTGCTGCATTTGGCATTGAGGGGGCTTGCAAAAAGATTGCAGCAAGGCTGACCCCATCTATGGAAAATTCGTTCCGCCGCTCAGAGACCACTCGTGAGGCATCAGAATAGCTCTGTTCAGCCTGTCGGCAATCACGTTGGACTTCCCGGTATGTGCGTTGCCACTAGAAAAAGCCGGGAAGATACTGCCCACTGCCACACTCGAAGTGCCTCTCTGCAAAGGGGATACGACCTGGTTCCTCCCTGTTTGTTCAGATACCAGACCACTGACATGTCTGAGTGGATTGTAATTGTCCCATGAGGAAGAAAGCTTTGAAGTGCTTGCAACGCTAATAGCACCACTCTCATCTCTAAGACATTGATATGCAAATGGATCTTGTGTTCCTGCTACATGCCTTGGACTGTCCTGCTGAGATAATGCCCCCCCCCCACTTGATCTGGGAGGCATCCGTGATCACAGTGGCAATCAGAGAAGGAAGAACAAAAGGCATACCCACGTTGAGATTGCTGGTCTGAAGCCACCAGCACAGATATTGCTTGCACCTGTCGGTTATTACAATAAGATGGGAGAGCGGGAGATGCTGAAGAGACCATTGTGCAAAAAGTTGCCAGTGAAGAAGCCTCATGTGTAGTCTTGCAAGAGGAACTAGCATAATCGTGGCAGCCATGGTTCCTAACAACTTCAGGACCACTTTTGCCTTGACCTTCTTCAGTGGTAGTAAAGCATAGACCTGCTGCTGTAAAACCTGAATTCTCTCTTCTGGCAGGAAAACCCTCATGAGCACCGTGTCTAATTCAGCACTGATAAATGTAACACACTGCGAGGGCAACAAGGCAGACTTTTCCCAATTCAAAGCAATTCCCAGACTTTGGCACAGTGCAATAGTGGCATCCCTGGTCTGTAGCAGTAGATGACTGGTGGTGGCAGACAGGAGCCAGTCGTCCAGGTACAGAAACACTTGGAATCCCTGACGTCTCAAGTGAGCAGTTACCACTGCCATGCATTTGGTGAACACCCTGGGGGCTGTGGCGAGACCAAAAGGCAGGGCACAAAACTGAAAATGACTGGCTCCCAGCCAGAAGCGTAGGTGACTTCTGGATGCCCTGTCCATTTTTATATGGTAGTAAGCATCCTTGAGGTCAATGGAGCACATCCACACATCTTTCCCTAATAACGGGAGAACTGACTGTAACATGACCATGTGGAACTTGGACTTCTCTATATGAAGGTCCAAATGGCTGAGATCCAAAATGGGTCTCAGGTCCCCTGTTCTTTTCCGCACCAAAAAGAATCTGGAGTAAGTCCCTAATCCTACTTGGTCTAAGGGGATGGGCTGGATAGCTCCTTTTAAGAGCAACTTTTGAACTTCTAAGGTTGCAGAATCCCTTTAACTGGGTGGAATGTCTGGGATTCTTTTGTTTGGAGGGGGATATGAAAGAAGGGGAATATGATAACCTCTGAAGATTATCTCTAATACCCACTCATCTTGGGTGATGTCTCACCAGGCTTCTGGGTATAGAGAAATGCGACCCTCGACTGGCTCCAGAGATGCACAGTCGGGCCTCCTCTCAGGAGCGCTGGTAGGGAGAACCAAGAAAGGAATCACTGTCCCCTGGTTACACGGGCCTCCTCTGCCTCTAGGGTGGCGTCTACCTGAATTTCCACCCCCCTCTGCCTCTGGAGGAGAATCACTCTGTGCGTCGTGAAAAAACCTCTGCGATTTTCTGAACCACATTTTCCCACCCTTCTGGCCCTTGGGATAAGGTCTAGAAGGCATGGAAAAATGGACTCCCATGGCAGACAGGGTTTTTCCTTCCTACTCGCACCTAGTGAGAGTGTCCTTCACCTTGGTTCCAAATAAAGATGAACTGTCAAAGGGCGCGTTGGTGAAGGTAGACTTGAAAGCCTTCGTGAAGTTGCACAGGCGCATCCAGGAGTGTCTCCTAAGAGAGACTCCGGAACCCGCAGCCCTGCTCACTCCATCGGCTGCATAAGAGATGAGCCTCATGGAGGAGTTGGTAAGAGAATTTAGGGTAGACATCTGAGCATTGACTTTCTGAGCCACAGCATCAGAAATGTTACCCTGTACAGAGTCTCCCAACTCCTTTAGGAGATCTCTCTGGAGCCATATAAAATGCGACAAATAGTTCAGCAACAGCAGTGTAAAGGCCACTGAAGTGAACACATGCTTCCCATACCTGTCCATAGCCCTGGACTCCTTGTTAGGGGGATGGAAGGTAGATGAAGTTTCTGCAAGTTCCTTCTTGGTGGCTGCTGCCACTACCATGGCATCTACTGGAACGCCTTTTGTAAGAAATTCTTTATCGGGGGCGTGGACAAAAACTTGTTGGGTCTCCTAAGGACCGGTTCCACAGTGTCTGGAGTTTCCCACACCTTTTGACAAACGAGGTCCAGGAGCTCATCGAACTGGGGAGAAACCCAAGAGGTGGAAAGTTGGGACCCAAAGGCCTTCAGGAACACAGACTCCTCAGAAGGGGCTTTGGATGGCCAGTCGCCTCTCTGTCTCAGTATTTCCAAGATATCTGAAAAAGAGATATTGTCAGAAGACGACTTGGGGGACCCCTCTGACTCCTCGAGGTCGGTGTTAGAAGTGAGAGACTCATCTTGGGAGTCAATGTGCTTCCTCTTGCACACACTCTTTCTGGGGGGCTCCTCAGGTAAAAAATCCGGGGAGGCCTCAGAAAGCTGGGGACCACTCATAAAGGTATCCTGAGGCCTTAGGTTTCTGCTGTCCCTAGATGAGGGTGATCTGATACTGATATCGGTGCTGGAGGGGGAAGTGCGTCGGTGCCATACAATGCAGCTGACAACCTGGCCAGCACAGTCCTCATGACCTCGAAAGCTGATCCCCCTGGCTCTGAAGGACGACTAACCCCAGAAGACACCCTCTGAGCCGAGGAAATGAGGTCTGAAGCTGATGTCGTGTCCATGATCACCCAAGCCGAAGCGCCGAGAGGAAGGCTCGGAGCCGAAGAAGATCGACCCGAGACCTCCCTCTTGGCTCCGACCGGCGAACTGTGAATCCTGGACCCCATGGACAGCGCCGACGGGGTCGGAGCGGAGATCGGAGCCAAGATGCCAGAAGGGGCTACTGGAAATGACTTTGAGGCGTCTGATGGAACCACCAGCTCTGGCTCCGAAGAAAGGTCTGCAGGAGGAACAGCCAAAGATGAAGGGAGGACGGGCTTTGGAGCCGACTGGGCCAGAGCAGAGAGCAATTTAACCAGCACCGATGACTGGAGCAGTTTCCTCACCACTCTATCGATATCGTCATTGGAAAGGGTCCGAGAGGACCTACAGGATATGGTCAGGGATCTGGATCTACCTACAGAGGGAAACCTTTGCGTCAGAGAAACCAGTCGAAAAACTGGGGACCGGCTCCAAACTGACAAATCTGTCACCGGCTCTAATAAACCGGGATTCGATGTCATCATTGATGCACTGTCTTCTGTTGGCCCTGAAGCCAGTGGAGCCGAAGAAGCAATTGTAATTCCAATGATTTTCTCCGGCGGCTCTGAGGAGACTGATGGAGCTGGACAGCATTTCTTGGAGGATTTTTTGTCCGTCTTTTTGTCTGGTTTGGAAGGAGAGGACCTGGAACACTGGAAGACCTCTCCAAATCCTCTTCAAAGGAAGGTTTCAGCAATCCCCTTAATATTAGCTTGTTCTTCCTCTCTTGCAGCATGTGGGGGGCTGAAAGAATGACAGAACAAGCAGGATTCCTGTAGATGAATAGCCCCCAAGCAATACATGCACACAGAGTGCCCATCCGTCAAAGACATCTTGTTATTACACTTGACACACTTTTTAAAACCCGAAGGCCTTTGCTCTTTAGAATCCTTAGACATGCTGATGACAAGAACACACACACAGGGGAAAACAACAGTAGGGACACCTTCACCACAGTAACCAAACAGAGTGCGGGAAACTAGAGTCTCTAACTTAAATGGCCAAGAGACCGCGGGATAACCACGGGGAGGACTAGGTCTTCTAAGTTAAACGGGCCTAGCCCAGGGAATAAGGGAACAAAAGACAGTCACACAACAAACAACCCGCTAACAGGTCTGCTACACAAAAACAGGGGAGGACTAGGTCCTCTAACTGAAACGGGCCTAGCCCGTAAACACCAAAGAAGGAAAAGTACAGTTTTGTACCTACCATAAATGTAGATGTTCGAGGATTCCATTGCTGCAGTCCTATCCTCAGTCTTTTCTTGCCCCAGATGTCAGAAGACCCTAAAAGACAAGTCCCAAAATACCTGCACCAAAAACATGTAATATATACAAGAATATATACAAAAATATAAGCATGTAAACTCACCTACACACTAAACACAGAGGGAAGGAGGAACATCTACATTTATGGTAGGTACAAAACTGTACTATGTTCTTTTTCCATTGCTGCAGTCCAGAATCCCAAAGCAGAGGTAAGGCGGCTGGCAAATCATAAAGAAGTAGGAGCTGACAACATGCCTTGCAAAACAGCTGTGGCAAAACCAGCCCTAGACTTAGAGTAGATAGGAAGGTGATAATGCTTAGAGAAAGTATGCACTGAACTCCAAGTAGCTGCTTCCAAAATATCCTTAGTTGCCACCCCCCTTAGAAATGCTGTTGAAGTGGCAGTAGCCCTAGTGGAATGAGGCCTAATCCCAGCTGGAATCTCCTTGCCATGATGGGAATAACAAAATGCAATGCAAAAGCCAATCCACCTAGAAATAGTTTGTTTTGACACAGGCTTGCCCTGCGAACTCAAAGAAACAAACAACTGCTGAGACTGCCTAAAATCCTTAGTCCTGCTTAAATAATAACGCAATTGCCTGTGTACATCTAAAGTGTAAAAATCTTTTTCCTTTATTTTGAGGGTCTGCATAAAAGTAGGCAAATGAATAGTTTGGTTTAAAGCCACACTAGAAACCACCTTAGGCATAAAGGAAGGATCCTTATGGAAAATCAAAAGGGCTCTACTGCCATAAGGGCCTGCAACTCAGACACCCTTCTTGCAGAAGTAATAGCCAACAGAAAAGCAGTCATCCATGACAAGTATTTCAATTCAGCAGTAGCTGCAGGCTCTTTTCCAACACAAAATTGAGATCCCAAGCAGGAGTAGGAGCTCTGGGTCTTATATTCTTTGCCCTCTAAGAAACTGCTTGAACAAAGGATAAACAAAGGTGGGTCACAATCATAGTGAGCTGAAATTGCTGCAGCATGAATCTTAATGGAAGAGAAGGACAAACCTTTGTCCAATAACTCAGTAAGATATTGAAGAGCCACACTCAAATTAGGCTCAGAAATCTCCAAATTCTTTGCTGAAAATCTCTTCCATTTTTCTTCCTTGTACTAGGTCTTCTAGCTTCCATAATCACATTTAAAACTTGTTGAGGAAGTTGAGACCTGCTGTGTTTCAACACAGAATATGCCAGGCTGTTAGATGAAGAGAGTGAAGCTTGACATTGAGCAGATGACCGTCCTTCTGAGATAACAGATGAGGAATCAGAGGTAAAGGCCATGGAGGCTTCTTTACCAGACTCCGTAGTAGTGGGTACCAGTGTTGCGAGGCCAATCTGGAGCTATCAAAATCATCCTTGGCCTGTCTTGTCTGACCTTTAATAGTACCTTTGGAAGAAGAGGCAGAGGTGGAAAGGCATACACATGAAGGTTTTTCCAACTGAAAGACAGAGCATCCACTTTCCAAGCTGTGTGATGAAACCCCTTTGTGCAATACTTTGGCAGCTGGTGGTTTAGTGGAGAAGCGAACAGATCTATGTCTGGAGTTCCCCATGACACTGTCAATTTCGAAATACATGAAGATCCAGTTTCCACTGGGATCCATGATTTGTCTGCTTAACACATCTGCTAAGGAGTTCTGTGCTCCTGGCAGAAACCTTGCCTGAAGAGTTAGTTGCAAGCTTAAGCAGTCTCCCATAAAATCATTGCTTGCCTGCATAGAGGATAAGAATGTGTTCCCCTTGCTTGTTGATGTACCACATGACAGTTGTGTTGTCTGTTAGAATCAACACCTGCCCTGGAAGAAGTAACTCCTTGAAAGCCATTAATGCAAACTGGACTGCTAACATCTCCTTCATGTTGATATGTAGATGCTGTAGTCTGGCAGGCCACTTGTCTTGTATCCACTTTCCATTTAGATGAGCTCCCCAGCAATGTCCGAGAATCTGTCGTTAAAATCTGACTTGCCTCTGGCCGGGTCACAGAGAGTCCCTTGTTTAGGTGACATTCCTGAGCCCACCACAAGAATTCTTTTGAAGGCAAGGTATTATTTGAATGACAGTGTCCAAATCCTGGCAGTGCTGTGTCCATACATTTTGAGATACCATTGTAGCTTCCTCATATGCAGTTTGGCATTGGGAAGCACCAGAATACAAGATGCCATGAACCCTAATGCTTGAAGGACTGTCCTTGCAGTCAGCACGGACTGATGAGATAGTTGATGGAAGTAAAGTGACAGACTCTTTTGTTTGTCCGGGGTTAAAAAGGCCATCTGGGCTGCTGTATTCAGTCTCACACCCAGAAAGCACATGTCTTGAGAGGGTACTAGACTGGACTTTATTTCGTTCACAGAATACCCTAGGCATCTTAGCACTGCTATAACATATTCCAGATGCTGTAGAAGGTCTTCCTTTTCTTGAGCCAGAATCAGGCAGTCGTCCAAGTAAGGATAGATTTGAATTCCTTGAAGCCTGAAGTAAGCTATCACTGGAGCCAGAACCTTTGTGAATACTCTGGGCGCAGTAGATAAGCCAAAGGGCAATGCAGAGAACTGATAATGAGAATTTCCAGCTCGAAACCGCAGATACTTCCTGCAACTTAGCCTTATAGGCACATGAAGGTAAGCTTCCTTGAGATCTAAAGTTACCATCCAGTGATCTTTGCCCAGCAGAGGTAAAAGCTGTTGTAACGTCAACATCTTGAACTTGGGAATGTCCAGAAAAGTGTTGAGGAGAGATAAATCCAAAATTGGTCTCCACGTGTTCCCCTTCTTTGGTACTAGGAACAGGCGAGAATAAAATCCTAGGCCCTTTCTGATACAGGGACTGGCTGAATGGCCCCATCTGGAGTAACTGAGAAACTTGCTTGTGAGCCTCCTTTCTTTGTGGAGGAGGAACGTCTGGCATGCCTTTGAAAGGGGCATTGTATGGAAATAAAATCTGTAACCGTGGTGAATGATATCCAACACCCATTTGTCTTGAGTAATTAAATCCCAATTTTCTTTGAAAAGAGACAGTCTTCCTCCCAAAGGAGCTGCCAGGCGAGAATCTACTGGCAGCTGAAAAGACAGGTCATTGGGTCTGTTAGGACTGACCCTGCCCTCACCAGAAGTCTGAGCAGGTGAACTCCCTGTTCTAGGCCTAAAGAACCTTGAGCCCTGCCCCTACCACGTCTAGACCTACCCCTAGACTGGGAATCATAAGCAGGATATGTCCACCCCTTAGCAGGCCAATTTCTACTAAACTTGCTGCACCTGCAAAAATCTTTAACAGTTTGCATAGACTTAGCTTTGTCCTCCATTTTCTTTAAAACTGCTT
This sequence comes from Protopterus annectens, assembly GCF_019279795.1. Taxonomy (NCBI): domain Eukaryota; kingdom Metazoa; phylum Chordata; order Ceratodontiformes; family Protopteridae; genus Protopterus; species Protopterus annectens. The sequence goes on from NC_056735.1 coordinate 311,754,521, forward strand.
CCACAGGCGATCCAAACAACACATCAGACTGTAAAGGAGCATCCAAAATCCTTGTCTTAACATGCTCAGCTAAATTCTGATCCTTCAACCAGGCATGCCTGAACTAGTAGCAGCCACCCTCGAGGAGGCCTGTACAGCATCAAAACCACATTGCAAAGAATGCTTACCCACTTGCTCAGACACATGAACCAAATCCAGCAACTCTTTACACTCAATACCTTCCGCCAAAGCATCCACCTTAGATTTTAATTGTGAAAGGAGATAATTCTGATATTTTAGCATGTGAAACTGACAATTCAACGCTCTCATGGCTAGAGTGGAAGAAGTATACACTTTCTTTCCCCACCTATCCAAAGCCCTTGCCTCTTTATCAGTGGGAACAGGATTTTTAACCACAGAAGCCTTAACACCTTTAGGCCCTTGAGAAATAGTTTCTGGGTCCGCCCTAGGACTCCTAAACAAATACTTATGAGCTTGCACCCTATAATACCTATCAGGCTTAACAGGAGCAGGAGGCAAAGAGTCAGGGTTCAGGAAGCCTCTGCAAAACATCTTCCACCACATTCAACACAGGAGGAATAGCTAAGGGCCTATGCTGGGGTAAAACAAGAATTCCCTAAGCCTTTTCCTGGAATCAGAGTAATCCTGGCCTTCCCATTTAAAGTGCTCCTCATGGAATGCAGAGTCTCTGAAAATGAGAAATCCTCAGGAGGAGAAGCTGTAGGAGTGGAATCATCCACATCAGAATCAGAATAAGTAGGATACTCCTGCAAGTCTTCCAGAAGACTCTGAAGCCTCTGAACACTGTTCAAAACTATCAAACTCGGTTCCACCCTAGGCCTCTTATCAGGCGGGGCATAGAACCTCTAATCATAGTAATCAAATCTTCTGCCATTTTAAGCATATGTTTCTTAGGTACAGAACCCGAAATGCTAGGAGAAGCCCCACTGAAGCTGAACTAGGCCTACCTCTCAAAGAAGTTTTGGCAACAGAAGGAGAGGCTCTAACTACCTTGGGAAGAGAGGGAAGAACAGTTACCTGAGAAGCCCTCAGCCCGGCCTACCTCCTGAGAAGGCACATCCTGTAACAGTAAAGTTTCTGCCTGAGACTCCATGGAAACTCCTGGCAAAACCTCTGGCTCCACTGAGCCTTCTAAAGAACCGGCGTGTTCATCAACCCTAGGCTTCACTGTTTTGTCCTTGAGCATCCGGCGGCATTTTATAATTGCTTCCCAAACACTAACCTGGCACAGTCTAACCTCCTCTTAATAGTGCGTTTGTTAAACCTAGCACAAGAGCGGCAACCAACAACGTCGTGCTCAGGCCCTAAACAAGGTATACACAAGGTATGGTAATCCCTATGAGGTATCTGTTTCCCACAAGAAATACAGTTATTCACTTTTTCTGACATCCGGTAAAATACTGAGGCAAGAAAAAACCAAAATGTTAACTCTGTTTCGGTCTGAAACTAATATTTCAGAACGCCAACCTGCACTCACAAAACTGCTTCTGCATCGGACCATGCGGCAAAAGACTGAGTACCCTGACTATACCCAATAGTAAGGACTGCAGCAATGGAAAACGAAGAACATCGGGATACCAAGAAAGGTTCAACTGAACTGGTCAGAAGCAAAACACACACACTAGCTATGAAAATAGCTTTTGGAGCTACTAAGTTGAAATATAAATAGAAAAATTGTACTTAGCCACGGCCAAAAGCAAGACCACGTCCGAGCTGTATGAGCGGCAAATGAGATCTGGGGATAGGTGCATTGCAGCATGGGATTCCTCTGAGCCACGAGCCAATTGAAGACTTTGAGCTAGAGTATGACCGAGTCGGAGCCGAGGTTCGGCTCTGAACCCAAGGGTAAGAATGTAGGCGAGATTGGACTACATAACATCTATAATTCAAAGTGGAAAGGGATGATGTTGAAACAAGGAGGAAGCTCAAGAAACAACAACAGACTGGGATTTTGGAAGCAGGCCTTTAAGGAGAATAACAATAATCATACAGAATATTATATCCATAAAGTAGCACAAAGTATTCTAAGAACTAAGCTAACATAGGAATGGAGAAAGGTGATTCTGCCAATACGGATGACTGCAATTAGGGATATAGACGACAGGCAAGAAGGGGCTGTAATTTACTGCAGAAAACTGGCAAAGGAACCAAGGTATTGGAAGCAAATAACTAGAGAGGGAAAGGTAACAGAATGGGAAGAGGCTATCTCAGAGTATAGGCAAAGAGAAATAGAAAGGGAGGTCCTAAACGAAGTACCAGCACTGGTAGAGTTTTTAATAGACTCTAGAACAGAAGCTGCCACTAAAAAAGGGAATTAATTAGTAGTGCATATAAAATACTGCATGACAACTGTAAGAATCAATCAGAGAAGGTAAGAAAGAATTTGGAAGAGAGAGAGAATGGATAAGCAATTCACAAAGAAACAATAGGAGGATATATGTATGTCTCCCAAAGATGCAACAGAATCTAGAAGATTTAGGATTCTTGCTTGGAAATGTTTACATAGATGTTTTTTATACCCTAAGAAGACAGCAAATGTTGGAAGTGTGTTGGGGAAGAAAGAGGTACTTGGGAACACATTTTCTGAGAGTGTGGTTGGCTGGCAGACCTTAAGGATTTCCTGCAGGATGCACTTTTGGAAATGCTGTGTGGGCAGACTGGTGTGACAAGGGAGATATTTCTGAGCTGTGATACAGAATCAGAATTGCCTAGACATGGTAAGGCCTTGCTGTCTCTAATTATGGTGGCTGCCAAAAAGCAATTACTAGAAAATGGAAATCAAAATCTAAACCAAGTATATTAAAAGTAATGAATATAGTAACAGAGATAAAACAACTGGAGTTGAGATCTTTAGAAAAGGGAAGGAGCAAATTACACAGGAAAATGGGAATTGTGGGAAGAATAAATACAGGAGAGGAATGACGTTTAAAAGACTACAGGACTTAAATGAGTTTTGTAGTGTTTGATTGAAAATGCTTGGGTAGATTATAAGTGATGTATAATGCAAATGTCTGCAAGTGGGAGTGAGTCAGTAAGGTTTGTGATGTAAAATGCTTGCAAATAGGATTGTGTTGGTGTGGTTTGTTTCCATTTATATAAATGTAGGATTGCTTATGTTGTAAGTGATGGTTTAATGCTTCTTGCTTAAAAAAGGGGGCAGGAATTGAATAATTTATGTAATGTTGCTTAGGTTATATGATATACAGCAATATATGTGAAGTATAATGTTTGTTGATGATAATTTGTTAATACAATTTGATTACTTTTGTATAAATGTAAAACTGCCTATGTCTCAAGTGATAATTCAATAAAAGTGTGTTTAAAAAATAGGACATAAGAATGTGCAGTAATGTGAGTAGATTGGGGAAGTTAAGGTTGGGCAAAGAAAGGCACTCTACTTATAGTAGGAGAAACAGAATGAAACTGATTATGCATTATCACAAGGGTTACAGGCAATAAAAGAAGGAAAATGGGAGGGCAGATTTCCTGATCATATGGTAGTACAGGCCAGAATTAGCTAAGAGGAAATTACATTACAAAAAGCAAAGGAATTATGAAATTGACAAGAAGTATAGTAGCTACTGATATAATGAAAAAAGAGATAAGTAAGTTGTGGAAAGATCAAGAAAGTATGAGGTCGTTTTGTAGAAAATGGACAGAATGGTGGGTGATATTCAAGAAGAAATACAGAAAGTTTTTATGACTACAGAAAGGAAAGTACGGGGGGTGGCACAGTGGTGCAGCAGTTAACATTGCCACCTCACAGCAAGAGGTTCTCCTGTTTGATTCTCAGCTGGGGTGCCTTCTGTGCAGAGTTTACATATCCTCCCTGTGTTCGCGTAGGCTTCCTCCAGGTGCTCTGGTTTTCTCCCACCTTCCCAAGACATGTTGCAAGTGGATCGGGCATGTTAAATTGGCCCTAGGTGTGAGTGTATGCGTCTGTACCTACTGAGGAAGACTGGGTGCCAGGCTGGCAATTCGACACAGTAAAACTCTACTGCCATTCATTTTGCAGACCAGTGATCCACTGTGATGACCCCTAATGGGAGCAGCCAAAAGGACGAGAAGAAAGGAAAGGAAGGGAATTAAAAAAAACACTATATACAAGTGCTTAAAGTGTACGTGAATTTTTGGGGTGATAGAAAAAAAGAAAGAAAGAGAAGAGATAAGTAAGGAAAACATAAATGTATAAGCAGAGGTGGGTGGTTAAAGGAAAAAAAAAAGATAGGACATCTAATTTAGGTAAAAGTGTGAAACATAACGAAGCATGAGAAATGAAAAAGGACAAATAGCTGAGAGTCGGTATTTTAGAAGTGGAGAGGTATGGGAAGAAAATGTATGAGGGAGAAAAAGGAGGAAAGAGATGGCAGGTGTCAAAATAACAGAAGAGGAACTCAGTGAACTGAATAAGGAGATTACAATATAAAAGTTACACAGGATATTACATTTAAAGAAAGCAGCCCTCCAGGCCCAGATGCTAGGATATAATTTTTGTAAGAAATTAGGGAAGAAAGTACACTTGTGTAAAATCTTATCATAACAGTAGATATCCTTCCCTTCACTGCTGCAGTATTCCTGACTTAAAGGATCCCCTGCCAAGGGTAGCCCAAAGCCCTAGGTTTTTTAAGGGCATCACATGCCATACATATGCTCCTGGCTCACTGCATAGGGCATAAAGGTGATGTACAGATGTACCTACCTCAGAACTGAAAAGCCCCAGGAGGAACAACAGTGCAAGGAAAAAAGGAGGAACGTGTGCATCCAGAAAGGAAAAAATAAAAAGGAGTAGATAGAAAAGGGGGAGGAGAAAGGGAGCAAGTACTGCAACAGTGGAGAAGGGCATCTAGTTTTACACAACTATATTATGTCCTTCCATACCACTGTTGCGGTATTCCTTACTAAAGGGACAGTACAAAAGCTCAAGAGGAAACTTGGGAGGAGGAGGAAGGCCTAGCAGGGCCCTCAAGAAAGCCATGCAGGATAGCCCCCAAGAAAGCCATGCAGGATAGCCCTGGCAAATCCAGCTGTAGCCCTGGAAATGACATCCAGCCTGTAACGTTTAGAAGAAGTATGGACAGAAGTCCAAGTAGCAGCCTCACGGATGGAATCGGTATCCAATCCTTTAAAAAAGTACCAGAGGAAGACACAGCCCTGGTAAAATGAGCCTTTACAGAAGTAGAAAGGCTTTGCCCATGAAGGGGTAACAAAAAGAGATGGCCTTGGAAATCCATGAAGAAATGTTTTGCTTAGAAACAGTCAAACCTAGAAATCTAGGATGAAAGGAAACAAAAGCTGTTCAGACTTGCGAATGGCTTTAGTCTTATACAAATAACATCTGAGTTGCCCATGTAAACCCAAGGTGTGAAAAACCTTCTCACTGGCAGACTGCAAAGAAGGGGGAAAAAGTCTGTAAATTAAGAGACAATTCATTAACCACCCTGGGCATAAAAGAAAGATTAGTATGAACAGACACCCTGTCTCTATAAAAAAACTAAAAAAGGAGGGACAGCCATAAGGGCCTGAAGCTCAGACATTTGTCTAGCTGAAGTAAGGGCCAAAAGAAGAACAGTCTTCAATGTACAGTTCTGCAAAGAAGCTGAAGCTGCAGGCAAAAAGGAGCCTGGGTCAATTTTTCAAGAACAAAATTAAGGTCCCAGGAAGGAGGAATAAGCATCCTGGGAGGCCTAATATGAAGGACACCCTTAAGAAATTGTTTGACCTCAAACCTAGAAGACAATGGAGCATGGTCAAAGGCAGACAAACATAAACAGCTGAAAGGTGAGCTTTAATTGAAGAGTATGCCAACCCAGCATGGAGCAATTCACACAAATAAGAAAACTAAAGGAACTTTCACAGAACGTGAATCCTGGTTACGAGCAAGACACCAGAAAGAAAATCTCTTCCATTTGGAAAAATTGTTTTTCCTGGTAGTGTTTCTTGACCTCCTGCAGAACCCATAGCACATTCTCAGAAAAAAAAGTGCCTAAAAGGAATCAAAACCCTATAACCCACAGTGTCAGCTGAAGAGTGGACAAGTGAGGATGGATGAGAGACCCCTTGTCTTGTGTAAGTACACCTTGTGAGGTAACTTGTGGTGACTGCCTTTGGCTAAGTGCAGAAGATGGAACCAATGCTGTTTAGGCCAAAAGGGACCAACATGATTTTGGGGGAGTCCTATCTTTTGCAGGACCCTCAGTATGAGAAGAAGGGGAGGAAAGGTGTACAGAAACTTCCCCTTCCAAGAAAAAGACAGGGTGTCCACCTTCCATGACAGAGGACTTGGGACTCTGGTGCAAAAGAGAAGAAGTTGCCTGTTCAGAGGGGAGGCAAAAAGATTTACCTGAGAAGTACCTCAATGGTGGACAATGTCCAGAAACACATCTCTGTGAAGCATCCACTCGTGAGTCTGTGTTATGGACCTGCTCAGAGTTTGCACAATGTTCTGTTATGAAAAAATACAAACAGCCTGAAGAGTCACCTGATACTTGACAGCCAGATCCCAAACCTGAACAGTTAGTCTACACAGGAGGTAAAACCATGTCCCCCCTTGTTTGTTGATGTACCACATTACTGTGGTATTGTCATTAAAGGTTTTGACAGGCCCTGGAAGGAAGAGAGTATGAAAGGTTTGCAGAGCAAGTAGAGGTCTTATTTCCTTGTTGTTGATATGGTCCACCCTCTAACGAATGGACCAAAGGCCCTGAACCTTTAGTAAGCTGAAAGTAGTCCCCCCACCCCATATCGGATATATGAAAAAAGTTCCCGAGAGGGGACCGGGAGCTGAAAAGCAAGCACTGGGTTGAGAGACCGCTAACGAATCCCAATACTGAAGTTCCAGTTTGAGGCATGGAAGAAGAGGAACTAGAAAGGCTAAAGGATAAGAATGCTGAAGCCATACTGACTTTAGGAATCACTGTAGCTTCCTCATATGGATCCTGGCTACAGAAAGCTCAGGAATGGTGGAAGCCATGTAACCTAAAGCTCTTAGAACCACTCCATAACCAAGACCTGAGGAAGAAGAGATTGCAAAAAGGCAATTAAGAGATAGAGCCTTGGGTGGCAGCAGGGAAGCCAGCATCTAAACAGTCTGGAGCCTGTACCCGAGAAAAACATGATCCTGAGAAGGAGTCTGGAAATCTATCATAAAGGATAGGGTTTGCAAGAGGCAAATAGCATAGTGGAGCTGCTGAATCAGGGATTCTCTATAGAGGAAGCCTGAATAAGCAGGTTGTCCAGGCAAGGAAATATATGTATCCACCTCATCCTGCAAAAGGCAATCACAAGAGTGAGGCATCTGGAAGACCCTTGGGAAAGTACAGAGGCCGAAAAAAGAGAATGCAAATATTTCCTGAAACAGGGATGTGAAGATAGGCATCCTTGAGATCCAGAGAAACTAGGAAAGCCTGAGGTAGAAGAGGAAACAGGGTCTGAAGAGACAACATTTAAAAGGAAGGAACCTTCAGAAAATGTGTTGAGCATCCATGGATGACCTTGATACATTTCCACTGCATAGTTTTCAATGTAATCATGCTTTTTTTCTTATAAGGTTTCCATATTATTATTCCATATTCTAGTTTGGGTCTAATGTGACTAAAGCAATGATTTCATAATTTCTACCTTTCTAGACCTTATAAAATTATAGGCTGTATAAAGAGATGTACAGGTATCATTAACCAATTGATTAATATGAGCAGAAAAACTTAAAGCTAGATATACCATACATACCCAGTCCCCTAAATGAGTCTACAGTTTCAATCACCATGTGCTGTATTATTCACACATCAATCTAGGTCTCCAAAATCTCGCATGCTTAGTTGATTTACAGCATACTATTCTCTTGTGCCCAAATGGTCAATTTAATAAAGTTATTTTGGAGACGTGCCTTATTTGAAACAGAAATTATCAGTTTACCAATTTTCAAGTAATCTGCCAAGAGACTGTGGAACACCTCAGATTAAAAAGACAGACCTCAAAGACACAACCTTAAACAAGTATAGGCCTAGGACATAGCCCTATGGGACACTCTGACTGTAACCTAGACGTTCATCTGTCCAGTTGCTGTATGAAACTTGCCATATACTATTTGAAAATCATGCAGTTATCCATCTTACAGAGATTACATCAATACCAAAAAAAAAGATAACATCAACACCTAGTTGTTCTAATTTATTGATCATGGTTCTGTGTATGACTCTATCAAAGGCTGAAATTAAGTCTATATAAATAACCTCATAGTACAATTTTTTTCATTTATATCTGCTATTAAATTACTGTATAACATCATACTACAGGTGGTTATAGATCTATTTTCAATATAAGCATGCTGATATATGGTTTCAAGTTCCTGTCAACACCTGATGTTCTTAGGGGTCATTTGCATATATCCCATGTGCCTCTGTTACAGGAGGTTTGGGAGGACACTCATTGGATCTGCAGGCAGAAACGAGAGCCATGTGGAAGAAAGATACCCAGACAGTTCCAATAGTAGTAGGAGCAACGGGTCTTATAAAAAAGAATTTACAATCGTATTTAGATAGGTTACCAATCCATATAACTCTGTACAAATTGCAGAAGGAGTCATTACTGGGCACATTGCGGGTGCTGCGAAGAGCACTTTTGACTGACATCAAGAGTGAAACAATACTAATTTCATGAACTTTAATCGTACTTTGACTTAGGAATGGGTTCCATTCCCGTCATGGTATTAGAAACCCAAAAGACTTGGAGAAATTAAAAAGACCTCATGAGTTGGAATATTTCTCCAAATAAAAACTATTCCAATGGAATCTTAGAAGTGTAGACAACTCATTATTTTTGTCTGCCACACAGCCAAGGACCTCGGTCCTCTCTGATCTCTCTTCACAGATAGATGTTAAGAGGAGGGAGAAAGCCTTTGGGTGTTAGCACCTTGAAGGGATGACATGCACCACTCTGAAGGAGATAGTGTGGCAAACAAACTACTTCACACTTAGAAGTGGGCAGAGAATCCCCATTGCAGAGTAAACATGACTAGAGTGTGGCATTATTCTGCAGTTGTTGTTTTGATGTGCATCTGTCTCTATTAGCATTACCTTACACTGTCATATCACACATTATCCTATCTGCTCAGTTATCTCCCAACAAGTGTTGAATAGGTCTTTCAAATCCAACAAGATGTAAGTGATAAAAGACCACTGAAGGCCAGCTGAATCCCTGCTGCAAGAAGGGGGGAACCAAAGGCAGTTGAACATCCAGGTCTGTTTAAATTCAGAGTCATGCTCATATGAGACAGCTTGCTAGATAGTTACTAACAAGCACAATGGGTTGCATTCAAACAAACATCTTGTTCATAAGACTAAGTGCTGCAGTGGGGTGTCTCTCCATTCTCTCTCAAAGCCAACTGCTGAAAAAGGATGGGTATTTAATCACCTGAAAGAAAAGGTTTTAGAGGCCAACAGAGCCAACATAGATATTTAGCTGGCAGGGGCACTGGATAAGATCCAACCCATGTATCTCCTACCTTTATCCATTTAGAATGGGAATCTCATGCTGATTCTGGACATTCTCTATCACAGCCACTTTCTGCATTTTGAAACTGGGTCACAAGCTTCTCCCTAAACCTTTTGTAGGTAGCCTGGTTGGAATTTGGCATAGAAAGTAAAACGTGATACTGTGCTTCTTCCCTAGGCAACTGACAGAGCTATTATTCTGTTCATGATGACTACAGTAATACTTTGAAGGTGTCTGCTTTTTAGGGTTCAGACAAAGTAAAATAAAGTTATGTTGCTTACCATAAATGTGGATGTTCAAGTGTTTTCACTCTTGCAGGAATAACTTTACTGGAAAGGCTCACCCAGACTCTACTACAGTTTGCTGTGAGGGAAAAGTTAGTTTGCTTTTTATTTCTAGTATTTTGCATTACTTTATTGCCTTTTTCTATTTTTGTATACTGTGATTTGTTTTCTTTACACTGTTTTTTACTTGTATTCTGCTTTTAACTGCATATTGAAAAGAGATCACAGCTCTGTCTCTTGTGAGTCAGACAGAAATTTTTCCCACCTGGTTACTGTTGTGTTCTTAACCACCGTCTTTCTAGATGCCTGCCCCTTATGTTAATTTGACCATATATCTAATTTCCTCTCTGCTTTTACTGGCTGGTGTGAGAAAGCACAAAATTATCATTTTGTGAAATCACTCCCCTTCAACTACTTAAATTTATTGGCCATCCTACTGTATTCCATAGTACGAGAATACAAAAGTGACCACCCCCTTTCAGTCTATCTTGCTGTTTTAAAAATAGTGACTTTCCACTAAAACTTAACTTTTTAGACTGGTAAAACTTAAGTTACCCACTTTCACATCTAACTCCACTAGTGCACACTGCAGTGTTTAGGATAAACCATTTTTTCATCTTATCTTTAAGCATCTATTGCAAGACCACCAGTTACTGGAGAGCCCACATTCTGCCTCTCAGTAGTCATCTTGGGATTAGTGCTTCTGGTTTCTCCTGGTGAGAGAAGGAGTGCAGTTACTTTATTTCCTGGAAAATGCTGATCACCAGAAAGCTTAATAACTGTTTTATAGGTGACAGCTTGGAATCTGTGCTTATATTCTGATCCTGGTGAGAGTAGGAGCAGAGTGCATTGATTCCTGACTCTTTCTGGTTGGAGAGTAACTGTCTGTGCTTAAAGTACCTGACTGGTCTGGTTGCTATTCGAGGCATCTACCAGAAAAAGGCTATGAGCCTGCAGACCCTTGCATCATCTGGGACAAGACTGTGGATCACCAAACAGGCTGTGGCCTGCTTCTCTTCTTGGGATTGGTATTAATATTTTGCTTCTGGTGAGAGAAGAAGCAAAGGAGTATTGCATCCCAACAGAGTGAAGCTGTGCTGAGACCAGCATTAGTAGTAGCCAGGCAGTAGCCATTCATGCAACTCCACTCTTTTCATCATTCTTGACAAGTAATTCTTTATTTTTCAGTAAGTACTGCTTGACTTCTTTCTAACTTCAGAATATCTGCCTAAATACTTCATCCTTAAATTTTCAGGGTCTATGTATTAATGTCCCCACAAGTGTTTGGCAGTGCTCTGTACAGACTCAGACACCTTGAGTGACAATTTTCCTGTAAAAGGAATATATAAGGAAACAGCTCCAGTACTTAGTAATAATGACCATTCCCTCATGGCATGTCTAAAGGTCAGTTCCCTGTGCTTTCTCCTTGTAACCTGGTGAACTTGGGCATTCTGAGGCAGTGTAGCAACTGCCTCATGTACACAGACAATCCTTTCCTCTTACCTCGCAACACTCAGACTTGTGAGAGATGCATTTACATATCCAAACTGGAAGCCATGTACTCTCAAACCAAGACTGGAATAGCTGGTCAAGAGGAGAAGGTCAACACCTGCACCACACCACATGCAACACACAGCCCTCCAGAACACCCACAATCACAGCTCTCACATAAAAAATCAAACCAAACACCCACTTTTGTGGAGGCTCTCAATAGAAATCTACCCAAACAGCAGAGACCTCCAAGGCAGAAACGCACTCTACCACCACAACACAGCACAAACCACAAGACACATAGCTCACCTACACAGTGTGCCCCTCAACCTAAGCCCCTAAGGCAAAACAGCTTGCCCAACACACTAATCATAGGAGACTCGATAGTGAGGCACACTGATATCCCACTCACTAGGCTGAATAAGGAGAAGGTAACAGTCAGCTGTCTATCGGGTGCCAGAATCAGACACATAACACACGCACTCAGGTCACTCCGCAACAAGAACAAGTATGATTCTGTCACTGTCCATGTGGGTGTGAATGACCTGAGAAGCACCTCCCTGGACTATATGAAAAGAGACATGGAGAAGCTCTTGGATTATGTGGCCCAGGCAGGTATGACCCTAGCCTTGAGCAGCATCCTACCATTGCCCAGAATGATACCGCAGTACAAGCAGAAAATTATTGACTTCAACAATTGGCTAAGTTTCTGGTGTCATTCTAAGGGGATCCACTATCTGTCTGCTTGGGATGATATGACTGACAGATCTCGATGCTTTGCCAGAGATGGCCTGCATCTGTCACCCCTGGGTTTCCGGATACTGGCTAAGGCTCCTGCCACCTCTGATAGTGCCTTTTTTAGGCTATGTTCCAAAGACCAAATTACCACCGTAACAGCTGTAAATAAATGCAAGCCGCACTTGCTCGAAGCACTCTTCAAAATGGAGAACATCGACATTTGTGCTGTAATGGAGACCTGGTTTAAAGCAGCAGAAAGCACCCTTGTGCTACCAGGCTATAACTCATTCCACACCTTGCAACCCCAGAACATGGACCGAAGATCCAAAGGTGGTGGTGTCTCCATATTCATAAAGGATATGCACACCTTCAGACTAGTAAGCCCAGCATAACGCATCTGAGATACTTCAGGTACAACTAACATTGGGTAAGACGGAGATTCAGGATGTAACCTGCTATAGGTCCCCATCCATGTCCCAAGACTCTCACTCCATGTTCCTAAGCTCCCTGGAACTTCAACTACCCCTCCATTAACTGGGAAAATTACTCATGCATCAATAACTTGGCCCAACGCTTCCCGGAATTCATCAATTCCAATGCCCTGGACCAGCTCATTCTTACACCATTAGAGGAAACAACAACAACCTTGACCTGGTTACTACTAACATGGGCGACCATTGCTATACACCAACAGTCAATTCCTCCCTGGTTAGATCCGACCACAAACTAATCACCATGGAAATCCACATCTCACCCACACTCCCTACAAAGGTAATCATCATGAAAAACATCTCCAAAGCTGACTTTGGGCTCTTAAAACAGAGGTGGCTAACTTCATGGCACCCATGTCAATGGAAAATAGATGCATGACTGCCAAATCATACATAAATGCATGGAACTAGCCATGCCCAACAGAACCAAGACACACTCTTCAAAAAAAAAAAAAAAAAAAAAACTAATCTGGTGGTCCCCCTGCCATTAGTAAACTCTACAACAGAAGAAGAAACTGTTGCAGGAAAAGGTGAAGTCCCAAGACTGGAAAAACTCCCTTATTAGCCTCAACAAAAGTTGAGATTCCTCATCAAAACCTCTAAAGCCAGCTATGAAGGCAGAATTGCGGCATCCACTAAAAACAACCACAAAGCCTTCTATAGCTATATCAAGAATCTCCACGGCAATACCCAGGTTTGCCCTGAGTTACTGCACAATGGTACCTCCTATACTGAGCCAACAGATATTGCCAACATACTGGCTGACAGATTCAGTGCCAACTTTACCTCTCTCTCTAACCCCCTAAAGGACCAATCACAATACCGGAGGAATGCCAAGCACCCAGCATTACTGCACAGGTTAAAGCTGCATTGTCCAAGGCCAAGAATACAGCTTCCATTGGACCTGACAATATCCCTGGATGTGTTCTACATAAAATGAACTACAAAGTGAACTGGCACCACATCTGCATACCCTGTTCAGTCACAGCCTCACCTCAGGCTTTGTCCTTACTGAATGGTGCACTGCTACAGTCATCCCTCTCCATAAAGGGGGAGTGACTACAGACCCTGGGAATTATCACCCCATTAGCCTGACGAGTCTGATATGTAATGCTATGGACTGCATCATCATGGACCTAATTAAAAAGGATATAGGGAATCTCCAAACTCTACATCCCATGTAATTTGGTTTTCTGAAAGGTAGATCATGCCTGTTCAACCTAGTTGACTTCTTTGAGTCAGTCACCAGAGCTGTGGATGAGTGCAAGGCAGTTCATACAGCCTGCCTCGATCTGGCCAAGGCCTTTGATACCATTTCCCACTTAGGAATTATTGATAAACTCACCAAATTAGGCATCAACCCCTATATCACTAGGTGGGTTGCAAACTGGCTCACAGATAGAACCTGCAATGTGAAAGTAGTGGACTCCAAGTCAGACTGCCGACCAGTCAGGAGTGGAGTCCCACAAGGATCGGTTCTGAGTCCTCTCTTGTTTGGCATCTACTTCTCAGAAGTCCAGGCCAACACGAGGTAGTCTGGCTGACCAAGTCTGCAGACAACTGCAAGCTGGGAGCCATTATTAACTACCCAAGTGATGTAGAAATCTTATAGAAAGGCCTCACTGAGACCAATGACTGTTGTCGAAACCATGGCCCTAAGCTTAATGCCAAAAAATGCATCGTCATCCTCTTTGGGAAAAACTCAGTTCCCACTAATTACCACATCGATGGGAGCCCACTGAACACTGAAGGTGTTACAAGAGATTTGGGGACACAGGTTGACAGCAACCTCTCCTTCGACCACAACATTGTCACTGTGGTCAGAAAGTCCTTCTATGTGGCACATCTCATTACCAAGGGTTTTGCATCCAGGAAGAAAGAGATCATCATTTCTCTCTACTCTTCCCTCATTAGGCCAGTCATCGAGTATAATGCCCCATTTGGCATGTACCTCACTAGATGCATTCAACAGCTGGAAAGGCCACAAAAGTACTTCATGAAAAGGATCCTAGGCCTTAAACACATGTCCTACATGGACAGACTCAAAAAACTCCAGCTATTCTCTGTCTCATATCTTCTAATCTGCTTGACTTACAAAGCTATGTCTGACACAGCTCTGTTAGAAATGCTACATCTAAAGAAATCCCAGTCCCTCTGTACCACATGCTCCAGAGTCCTCAACCTCATTACCACAATCAAAAGAGCATGCTGGAGGGATGGGTTCATAATCCAGAGACTGCCCATGCTCTGGAATAGACTTCCCATACATGTCAAGCAGAGCACCTCACTGGCCCTCTTCAAGAGAAATCTTGATGAGTGGAAATAGAAAGTTCACCCTGGGGATCACTCTAGTGGCTCTACTTGATAGAGGCACTGGGAACTAACGTCGGGTGGCACGATGCCAGGGCACTTCTATGGGCTATGCTTGTAAAGGCTCCAGGGCCATTAGCCTAGTACACACCTATGGACCTATGAACTACATGGGGATTTCCTGCTAAGGAAGCCCTTGGCCAATCACAGCAGCAGATACATTAATCTCCTCCCCCAGACCCAACAGATGCTCTCCCCTCTAACATCATGGTATAAGTGGTACCATATTCTGAAGTATTTCTGTTTGTCCTCCCAGGACTGAAGCTCTACTCTCCAAGCTCTGATTAGGAGTAAAAAATACCCATACTGTCCCCAGAAGGGTATGGTTAGGGAGACCTGAAGGGAAAGCTCAATGGGGAGGAGGCCTGCAAGGGAAGAAAAAGGGATGCCCATCTCAACTCATAGCTAAAATAAAGGGAATGGAGGTAGGGAACGACTACTGTAACAGAGAAGAAATTAACATCTACATTTTTGGTAAGCAGACATAACTGTACTATGGTCATAGTGTTTTACTGTTGCTGTCATAACGCCTTGGGAAGATTTCCAAAGTTGACGGATGGGTGGATGTAGGGATGAAGCTAGGAGGAAGAAAGAAGGTCCTGCAGAACTGCAGAGGCAAAACCTGCTCTGGCTCTAGAAGACGATAAGTTGTACTGTTTGATAAAGTTGTGGAGTAATGATCAGATGGCTGCCTCCAGAACTTATTTGGTGGGCAATCATCTGATGAAAACACCTGTAGTAGCTTTGGCTCTGGTGGAATGAGTTATAATTTGATCTTGCACCTTCTTGCCATGGTGCCTGCAACAAAACCTGATCCACTTCAAAATGGTTTGTTTGCAAACAGGTTAATCCAATTTATTTGGTACAAAAGCCACAAAAAGTTGATCTGGCATTCTGAAATTTTTAGTTTTGTCCAGGCAATATCTGAGATACCCGTGTGCTTCCAGGGAGTGTAAAATCCTTTCTCCTCTGCTCTGTGGGTTTGGGAAGAAGGCAGGGAGATGCATGGTCTGATTCAAGAAGAGTTTGGACACCACCTTTGGCATAAAAATGGAATTAGTTCTCTGAAAGACCCTGCCTAGATGAAATCTTAGGAATGGCTCTCTACACATCAGTGCATGTAATTCCAAGATTCTTCGAGAAGAGCTGATAGCCACTAAGAATGCAGTTTTCCAAAATAAGAACTTGATTACTGCAGAGACTACTAGCTCAAATTGTGGCAGGATGAGCTTCTCAAGCACAGAGTTGAGGTCCCAGGAAGGAGCAGGGGGTCCCCTTGGATGGCGTTAAGTGTATGATGTCTTTATGAAACTATCATGGGTTTTGAAAACAGAAGAGATTATATGGGCAGGTAAGCCAAAATGGCAGAAGCATGTATTTTAATGGAGGAATAATGGAGACCTCTTGTGAATCTGAAAAGTTTAGTTAGATAGTTTAGAACCAAGTGTAGATTAGCTAGCAGAGGCTGATGACCCCTATTCGGGCACCACACAGTAAATAAATCTCCACCATACAGTAACTAAATCTCTTCCATTTTCAGATGTATGATTTCCTAGTGTTGGGTTTCCTGGCTATTTTAAGGCAGCTAAAATGTCTTTGTTGAATAGCTGACCCTGAGGGAGAAGCATCAAACTGCAGAGGCTGCAAACTTCAAGGTGGACATGTCGGGATGTATGGTGGCTTCCTTGTCCTGGGTCAAGGGGTTCATCTCATGTGGAAGCAGCCAGGGTTCTTGTGTGCTCAAGCTGAGTAACAGAGGAAGCCAATTCTGTCTTAGTCAAATCACCCCTGACCCTTCCTCCCCAATCATTATCACCTGGGGATGACCAGTATAGGAGGAAAAGCATACAGAAACAGAATTGTTCATGGGAAGGAGAAGGCATCCATCCTCTAAGCCTGGTTGTCTTTGACCCTTGAGCAATAATTTATCTGCTTGTTTTCTTTTTAGGTAAAATCGTCTACGTCTGGCACAACCCACAATCATTCATGATGGTCTGAAACAGAACTGCACAGGTGGTCTGCCAGATCGGTGCTCTCTCCTTGGAGGTACTCTGCTATCAGGTGCAATCCAATTTCTTGTGTCATCTACCAGAACTGCATTACTAGGCAGCAAAGTGGGGTAGGCATGGGTACCTACGTGCTTGTTTATGTACCATATAACTGTGGTGTTTTCTGTCTTTAACAAAAGGGGCATCCAATTTCCATAACTGTTTGAATGCCGTCATGCCCCTATTTACTGCCATGATTTTCTTTTGAATGATATCGCTCTGGAGAAATGATGTGTTGCATCATACTTGTACCTGAAAACTCCCCAACTGCAAGCCTCAGGCAAGAGATAAGGTCCACATATCCCTTAGGTACCATTGAATTTTTCTCATGTTAAGCTTGGCAAGAGGAGTCATCAGCATGTAGGAAGCTGTGATTCCCAATGCCAGAAGGACCTCTCCAGCTGTCATCAATATTTGCTGATGCAGTTACTGGAAGTATTTGGTCAGGAAAATAACTTTTTCTTGTGAAAGAAAGGCCACTTGTTCTTTCCGTGTCTAGCAGGACTCCTACAACCACCACTTTGTGAGAAGAGGTTAGACTAGATTTCCATAAGTACAAGAAGAAACTCAGACTTCAGAAGTAGGCCATGGTCAGATTCAGAGAGGCCTGTTGCTCCTCTATGGATTTTTCTTGGATTAGGCAATCATCTAGATATCTGTAGATTTGAAGGCCCAAGTCCTGCAGTAGGCAACTACTAGAGCCAGACATTTTGTGAACACTGTGGGAGCAGTGGATAAGCCAAAAGGTGATGCACAAAACTGGAAGTTGTTGCCATCTGTCCTGAAATGGAGATACCTTCTCTGGACCTTTGTTACAGGCACGTGGAAGAAGACATCCTTTAGACAGGAAAGTTGTGTAAAATCTTACCATAACCATAGATGTCCTCCTCTTCTATATTGCAGTACTCTACTTGTGGGTTTACCCTTCTTCCTCTCCAGTTCGTCTGGCCAGGTTTCCAAAGATTTAGTCCCTCTTGGTGCATCGGACATCTGACGTGGCTACTGGAATGTGGGCCATAAAAGTGACGTCTGTAGGCACCAGCTCTCAGAACCCCAAAGAAAGCCCCACTCGGAGCCAGTCCTGAAGGGCACAGGTTGCCCATTATCACTCAAAAGAGCAAGTGCGATCCTACGAGAGGGGAGGTGGGTGGGAAGGAATACTGCAACATGGAAGAGAAGGACATCTATGGTTATGGTAAGATTTTACACAACTTTCCTATGTCCTTCTATTCCGGTGTTGCCATATTCTATTTGTGGGTGAGTACCAAAGCTCACTGAAGCATGGGAGGTGGTCTAGTGGCAGTTTCCAGGAAACCATGAAGGATAGCCCTGGCAAATCCTGCCCTAGCCCTGGAGATATGGTCCAGTTTGTAGTGTTTGGTGAAACTGTGAACGGAGGACCAAGTGGCTGCCACCAGAATAGAGTTCATGTCTAACACTTTAAGGAAGGCTCCAGATGAAGCCATAGCTCTGGTGGAATGGGGCTTGACATTGCCCTGCAAAGTCTTGCCATGGTGTAGGTAATGGAAGGAAATGGCCCAAGAGATCCAGACCAAAATAGTTTGTTTGCTCACAGGTTTCTCCAGGGCCCTGGGGTGAAAGGAGACAAACAGCAGGTCTGACTTCCTAAATGGTTTGGTTTTGTGTAAATAAAACCTAAGTTGTCTAAGGATGTCAAGGGAATGAAGTACTCTCTCACTATCTCCCTGTGGGCTAGGAAAGTAGGTGGGAAAGTGGACAGCCTGGTTCAAGGATAAGTCATTCACTACTTTGGGAATGAAGGATGGGTTTGTCCTAAGGGTCACCCTGTCCATGTGGAAAATGAGGAAGGGTGGACTAGCCATAAGAGCCTGTAGTTCCAAAACCCTTCTGGCAGAAGTCAGAGCTATCAACAAAACAGTTTTCCATGTGCAAAACTTCAAGGGTGCCTTGTCTGCTGGTTCAAAATGAGATAGGGTAAGTTTCTCTAGGACATAGTTCAGATTCCAAGGAGGTGGGTAAGGTTTCTTGGGAGTTCCTCATGTGCAGTACCCCTTTGAGAAAAAGTTTGGTGGTAAGCCTGGAGGTAAGGGGTGGATCCAGGGGGAGGCAGGCAGAGATAGCAGACAGGTGTGCCTTCAAAAAGGAGTAAGAGAAACATGTCTGCATAAGCTCACACAAGTATGACAGGATTAGAGGTACATCGCTTTCCAGCAGATCCAGCTATTTTTTATGACACCAGATGGAAAACCATCTCCATTTTGAGATATAAGATTTTCTACTGTTAGGTTTCCTAGCCTCCCGCAGGACAGTGAGCACATCCTCATTATAAAGGTGTCGGAAGGGAATTAGAACCCTATCTGCCACAGTGTGAAGCAGAGGGACTGCCACTATGGGTGGATCTGGGTCCCCTTTTCCTGTGTGATTAGGTCCACTGAGGGAGGTAACTTGTGGTGATTGCCCTTGGACAGGTGTAAGAGAAGGGGGAACCAATGCAGTCTTGGACAGTAGGGAGTAACCAATAAGATTTTGGGTGAATCCTGCTGAATCTTCAGCAGGACCTTTTGAATGAGTGGGAAGGGGGGAAATGCATACAGGAATTTCCCCTTCCATGTTATTGAGAAGGCATCTGTTGCTACTGCCTTGGGGTCTGGTGTTTTGGTGCAGAACCCAGGAAGTTACCCTTTTATGGAGGAAGCAAACAGGTCTATTTGTGGAATACCCCACCTGTGGACCAGTTCTATGAATACATCTTTCTGCAGCATCCATTTATGGTTGTTTGAGATGGTTCTCCTTAGGTGGTCTGCCTGGGAGTTGTGTAGGGATGGAATGTAAGCTGCCTGGAGGGAAATCCCCTGAGAGGTAGCTAGGTCCCAAACCTGCAGAGCTAGTCTGCATAGGAGGTAGGACTTGGTTCCTTCCTGCTTGTTCAGATACCAGAGCACTGTGGTGTTGTTTGTGAATATCTTCAGAAGACCATGCTCTAGGTAGGGTTCATAGGTAGGTACTAGGCTATTGGCCCTAGGGCCTATATAAGCCTAGCCAAAAGGTACCCTGGCTTTCGCCACCCAAGAAAATTTTTTCCTGTGCCACTGTCTAGCAGAGCCACAGAAGTGATCCTGGGGGTGAATTTCCTATCTCCCATCCAATCATCAAGATTTTTCTTGAACAGTGCTAATGAGGAGCTTTGTTTGATAGAGATAGGCAGTTTGTTTCAGAGTATAGGAAGTCTCTGGGAAAGGAATCTATCCCTCCAGCATGTTCTGTTTATTGTGGTGACAAGATTTAGGTCCCTAGAGCGTGTAGCTTGTAGGGATTGGGATTTCTTTAAGTGGAGCATGTCTAAAAGCTCTGGGTTTGACATAGCTTTGTGTGTTAGGCAGAGATCGCCTCTGAGTAGGCGATATGCGACTGAGTAAAGCTGCAGTTTTTTGAGACGATCTGCATAGGGTATCTGTTTGAGGCCGGTAATCCTCTTTGTGAGGTATTTCTGTGGCCTTTCCAGTTGTTGTAGATGTCTTGTGAGGTACATACCAAAAGGGGCATTGTACTCTATAATGGGTCTAATGAATGACGAGTAGAGGGGAACAATTACCTCTTTTTTCCTGGATGAGAAACCTTTTGTGATTAGGTGTGCCACGTAGAAGGATTTCCTGACTACTGTGGCGATGTGATTATCAAAGGAGAGACTACTGTCCACCGGTGTCCCAAGGTCTCTTATCACACTTTCGGTGTTAAGTAGACTACTGCCTATGTGGTAGCTCATGAGTACAGAGTTTTTACCGAAAGGGATGACAATGCACTTTTTGGCATTGAGCTTGAGGCCATGGCTTTGACACCAGGCATCTGTCTCAGTGAGGCCCTTTTGTAGGATGTCCACATCTTTTGGGGTTTTGATTATGGCTCCTAATTTGCAGTCATCTGCAAACTTCGTTAGCCACACACCTTCTGTGTTAGCCTGTACTTCAGAGAAGTAGATACCAAATAGGAGAGGACCCAGAACTGAACCCTGTGGTACTCCTCTTGTCACTGGTCTGAAGTTGGATTTGGAGTCTGCTACTTTCACAGTGTGGGTTCTGTCAGTGAGCCAGTTGGCAAACCATCTTGTGACATTGGGATTTATACCTAGTTTAGTGAGTTTATCTACAACTCCATAGTGGGGGGTGGTATCAAAAGCCTTGGCGAGATCTAGATAGGCAGTGTGAACCACCTTACCCTCATCTATGGCTTTGGTGACTGCTTCAAAAAAGTCTATCAGGTTTAGGAGACATGATCTGCCTTCTACAAACCTGAACTGGGTGGGGTCCTGAGTTTGGAGATTACCAATGTCATTGTTTATAAGTTCCATGATGATACGTTCCATAGCCTTGTAGACCAGGCTTGTTAGGCTAATGGGGCGGTAGTTTTTGGGGTCTGTGGTGGCTCCCCCTTTGTGGAGTGGGATAACCGTCACTGTACACCCTTCAGTGGGCACATAGCCTGAGGTGAGGCTATGACTGAACATGATATTTAGGTGGGGTGCCAATTCGTTCTGTAGTTCATGTAGAACACAGCCT
Source organism: Protopterus annectens (assembly GCF_019279795.1). Classification (NCBI taxonomy): domain Eukaryota; kingdom Metazoa; phylum Chordata; order Ceratodontiformes; family Protopteridae; genus Protopterus; species Protopterus annectens. The sequence goes on from NC_056735.1 coordinate 311,775,988, forward strand.
GGGATGTTGTCAGGTCCCAATGGATGCTGTGTTCTTGGCTTTGGATAGTGTGTGTTTTACCTGTGCAGCTGTGATTACAGGAACTTTGCATTCTTCTGGTATAGAGATGGGCCCTTTAGCGGATGACAGGGGGGTAAAGTTAGCACTGAACCTATCTGCTAGGATGTTGGCAATATCAGTTGGTTCTGTACATTTAGTGCCATTGTGCTGTAACTCGGAGCAGATCTGAGTGTTGCCATTGAGATTCTTGACATAGCTATGGAATGCTTTGTGGTTGTCTTTAGAGTCAGTGGCAATTTTGTTTTCATAACTAGCTTTGGAGGATTTTATGAGGATTCTCAGATTCTTACTGAGGCTGACCAGGGAGTTTCTCCAATCATGGGATTTTACTCTTTTTTGCAACAGCTTCTTTCTTCTGTTGTAGAGCTTGTTTATGGCAGGGGACCACCAGATCGGCTTCCTTTTTTTGGAGGACATCTTGGTTCTGTTAGGGATTGCACGATCCATGCACTCGTGTAAGTGCTTATAAAGTGCATTTGTGTAGGATTCAGCAGCCATACCTCTATTGACCGTCAGCATGGGTGTCGTGAAGTTTGCCACTTCTGTCTTAAGAAGTGTGAAGTTGGCTTTGGAGAATTTTTTTACTGTGGTTTCCCTAATGGGGGGTGGGGGAGGGATGTGGATGTCTAGGGTGATTAGCTTGTGGTCGGATCTGACCAACGAGGAAATGACCTCTGGTGTGGAACACCGGTTGCCCATGTTGGTAATGACCAGGTCTAGGATATTGCTGCCCCTGGTGGGGGTGTGGATAAGCTAATCCAAGGCATTGGAATTTATGAATTCCAGAAAACATTGAGCACAAGTGTCGGTGTACATGAGTAGTTTTCCCAGTTAATGGTAGGGTAGTTGAAATTGCCCATTATTAGGGTGTTAGGTTGTACCCTAATATTTTCCAGTGCATCAAGAAATGAGGAGTGGGAATTCTGGGGCATGGTGGGGGATCTGTAGCAAGCTACAATTTGGATTGCGGTCTTGCCCAGAGTTAGTTGCACTTGGATAATCTCGGATGCATTATGCTGAGCAACTAGCCTGGAAGTGTGGATATCCTTAATGAATATGAACACGCCTCCGCCTTTAGTGTTTCGGTCCAGGTTAGGTGGCCAAAAGGTGTGGTATGAATTACAGCCTGGTAATGCAAGGGTACTCTCTGGAGCCTTGAACGAGGTCTCTGTCACTGCACAGATGTCGATGTTCCCCATTTTAAGGAGTGCCTCGAGTGAGTGCATTTTGAGGTTTAGACTTCTAGCGTTGAGTAGCAATACCCTCAGATTCTTCTTGCTTGTACCTGTTACGGTAGTGAATTTATCATTTGAACCTTGCCTAAAAAAGACACTATATGGGTGGCTAGAGCCTTTGCCAGTATCCGGAATCCCAGGGGCGACAGGTGCAGGCCATCTCTGGCAAAGCATCGTGGTTTGTTAATCATGTCATCCCAGGCAGACAGATACTGGATCCCCTTAGAATGACACCAGAAGCTTAGCCAATTGTTGAAGTCAATCATTTTGTCCTTGTACTGTGATATCATTCTGGGTGATGGCAGAATGCTACTCAGGGCTAGGGTCATACCTGCCTGGGCTACAAGATCGGACAGCTCCTCCATGTCCCTTTTCATGTAGTCCAGGGAGGTTGGTCTCAGGTCATTCACACCAACATGGACAATGACAGAGTCATATTTGTACTTGTTGTGGAGTGACCTGAGTGCATGCGTTATGTGGCGGATCCTGGCACCCGACAGGCAGCTGACAGTAACTTCCTCCTTGTTTAGCCTGGTGAGTGGAACATCAGTGTGCCTGACTATAGAGTCACCTATGACTAGAGTGTTTGGTACGTTGTTATGCCTTATGGACTGTGGTTGAGTGGCACACTGAGTTTGTGGGCTATGTGTCATTTGGGTTGTGTTGGGGGGGTGGAGGTTGCTTGTGTTTCTACTTTTTAGGTCCCTGTTGCTTGGGCAGGTTTTTACGGAGAACCTCTGCGAATGTAGGTGTGTGTTTTGTGTTTCTATGTGTGTGTTTTGGTGGTGTAGGTTTTGAGGGACTATGTGCTGAGTGTGGTGTGGTGCAAGTGTTTACCTTCTCCTCTTGACTGTCTAGTCCAGTCTTAGGTGAAGAGAGCTTTGCTTCCAGTTTGGCTATATAAGTGCATCTCTCTCACAGGTTGTAGTGTTGGGTGGTGGGAGGAGAGGGTTGTCTGTGTACATGAGGCAATTACTGCATTGCCCCAAGATACCCAGATTCATCAGGTAGATAGGAGAAAACACCAGGAGCTGACACTTAGACATGCCTGGATAGGTGCTTATTTGTTAAGAACTAGAAACTGTTTTCCTCTAGACAGTGAGGAAATTTGAGTGCTGTAGTAATTTCTAGCTTATTTAGTGCTTACAACAAGTTCTGAACAAGTGCTGAGCTCAAGGAAACAGACTTGAGTGCTGAAACAAAAAAACTGGCTAGTTCTAAGAAACAAAATTAAGCCAGAAGGCTTCCCTCCAACACAGAAAGGCTTGGGGGCCTTAGAAGCCCACAAATAGTCCTGGACACAGTAAATCTGTATCCAGACTAGACTACCCACAGGAAAGACAGGAAACAAGCTTAGAAATTTTTTTAGCAATGCCTGTAGAGCAGGAAGGTTGGCTCTCATTTCCCTTATATTTATATGGTCTCGTTTGTATCTGTCCACAAACCTTCTACTTTTCTTGTCCCCAGAGTGGCTCCCCAGCCCAGATCCGAGGCATGTGTGTGCATGGTCTGGAAGGGGGTGGTAAGTGGGATTCCTGGGTTCTGTGCTACTTGAGCCAGCCGCCATTTTAGTTCCTGGTGTAGGCAGGGGAGCAGTGGGATTCTGAACTCTAGAGGGTGAGTGTGTTGCGTCCATACCGACTGCAGGTACCACCGTAGTTTTCTCATGTGCATCCTTGCCAGGGGCAGCATGGGGATGGTAGCTGTCATGTAACCTAGAAATCTGAGGAACTGTCTTGCAGTCAGCTCTGTAGTTTGTAGAGCTGTCAGGAGATGGTGAGAAAGGGATTCCACTTTCTCTGGTGGGGGAAGGCCTTCATGAGGTTTGTCCTGATCCTGCAACCCAGGAAAACGATGTCCTGTGTGGGCTGGAGATGAGATTTGGGGTAATTTATCATGAAACACAGGGACTGAAGGAGACATTGGAGGTTTTGGGAGTGGTTTAGAAGTGTTGGGCTGTTTTCTGCCTGAATAAGGAGGTCGTCCAGGTATGGGAATAGTTGGATACCTTTTGCTCTGCCAGTTGTGAAGATCCTGGGGGCTGTAGAGAGTCCAAAGGGTAAGGCACAGAACTGAAAGTGGGAAGACCCTGCCATGAACCTGAGGTATTTGCAGAAGGTGGGCTTTATGGGAATGTGAAGGTAGGCATCCTTTATGTTGAGAGTGGCCATGAAGGCCTGAGTAAGGATGAGAGGGAAAAGGGTAGGAAGTGTTAACATCTTGAAGGTGGGTACCCATAGGAAAAGAATGAGATGGGAAGATCGATGCTCCACACCAGTGGTCACCCCCTCATTGGTCAGATCAGACCATAAGCTAATCACTCTTCATAACCACATCCCACCCCCACCCCCCCTTTAAGGAAACATCCGTAAAAAAACTTCTCCAAAGCCAACTTCATGCTTCTCAAGTCAGAAGTAACAAACTTCATGACACCCATGCAGATGGGAACTGGAAGTTCAACTACTAAATCCTACACTAAGGTGCTGTATGAGCACATTCACTCGTGCATGGACCGAGCCATCCCAAATAGAACCACAACGCTATCTTCTAAAAAAAGGAAGCTAATCTGCTGGTCCCCTGCCATAAACAAGCTGTACAACAGAAGGAAGAAACTGTTGCAGAAAAGAGGAAGAACCCAGGATTAAAAAAACCTCACCAGCCTCAGTAGAAAGCTGAGATCCCTCATAAAATCTTCCAAAGCTAGTTACGAAAACAAAATTTCCAAAGACAACCACAAGACATTCTATAGCTATGTCAAGAATCTAAATTGCAATACTCAGATCTGCTCTGAGCTACAGCGGAATGGCACTAGATATACTGATCCCAAGGATATTGCCAATATCCTGGCAGATAGATTCAGTGCCAACTTCACCCCCCTCTCACCCCCTAAAGGGCCCATCTCGATACCGAAAGAATGCCAAATTCCAGTAATCACGGCCACTCAGGTAAAAACCACACTCTCCAAAGCCAAGAATACAGCATCCATGGGACCAGACGACATCCCAGGCTGTGTACTGCATGAACTACAAAATTAAGTGGCACCTCACCTATGTGTCATGTTCAATCATAGCCTCACCTCAGGCTTCGCTCCCACAGAGTGGCGCACAGCAACAGTCATCCTACTTCATAAGGGGGGGGATCCACTTTGGATTCCAGGAACTACCGTCCCCATCAGTCTGACGAGCCTGATCTGCAAGGCCATGGAACGTATTATCATGGAACTTATAAACAAAGACATTGGCAACCTTTAAACACTGGACCCCACCGAGTTTGGATTCAAGAAGGACCGATCTTCCCTCCTGAACCTGATTGACTTCTTCAAATCAGTTTCCAGAGACGTGGACAAGGGTAAGGTGGTTCTCACAGCATACTTGGACCTCGCCAAGGCTTTCAACACTATCCCCCACTCTGGAATCATAGATAAACTTACTAAGCTGGGCATTAATCCCTACGTCACTCGATGGGTTGCAAACTGGCTTACTGACAGAACACACATTGTAAAAGTAACAGACTCCAATTCCAGCTCCAGACAAGTGGCAAGTGGTGTACCGCAGGGTTCTGTCCTGGGACCACTCTTGTTTGGCATCTACTTCTCTGAAGTATAGGCCAACACTAAAGGACTCTGGCTTACAAAGTTCGCAGATGAATGCAAGCTGGGAGCCATTACTGAATCCCCACATGATGTGGATATACTACAAAAGGGCCTTAGCAAAACAGATGCCTGGTGCCAGAGCCATGGGCTCAAGCTGAATCCCCACATGATGTGGATATACTACAAAAGGGCCTTAGCAAAACAGATGCCTGGTGCCAGAGCCATGGGCTCAAGCTAAATGCCAAAAAATGTAGAGTTGTCCCTTTTGGGGAAAAACCATGTACCTGTGAAAAGCCACATAGGTGATAAGAGACCTAGGGACACAGGTGGACAGTGGTCTCACCTTTGATAACCACATAGCCACAACAGTTAGAAAATCCTTCTATGTGGCACACCTCATCACTAAGGGCTTTTCATCTAGAAGAAAGGAGGTCAGTCCCTCTGTACTTATCACTCATTAGACCTATTATAGAATACAATGCCCATTTGGTATGTACCTCACAAGACATCTGCAACAACTAGAAAGGCCGCAGAAATACCTCACAAAAAGAATCACAGGCCTAAAGCAGATGCCTTATGCTGACTGTCTAAAGAAACTCCAGCTATACTCTGTCGCGTATCGCCTACTCAGAGACTATCTCTGCCTAAAATACAAGGCCATGTCAAACCCAGAGTTGTTGGACATGCTACACAAAGAAATCCCAATCCCTCCAAACCACACACTCCAGGGATCTTAACCTTGTCATCACGATGAATAAAACATGTTGGAGGGACAGGTTCCCGACCCAGAGACTCCCCATACTCTGGAATAGGCTTGCCCATACATGTCAGGCAGAGCACCTCAATGGCCCTCTTCAAGAGGAACCTTAGCGATTGGATGAGAGATAAGAAATTCACCCTGGGGATCACACCAGTAGCCCTGCCAGACAGGGGTCCAAGAAAGTAAATATTTATGGGATTCAATAGCCAGGGAATTGTTATAGCTAGGCTTGTATAGGCCCTAGGGCTGATAGCCTAGCACCTATCTATGAACTTATGAGAGGTCTAAGATAGGCCTCCATGGTCCTTCCTTTCTTGGGACCAGGAATATTCTGGAGTAGAATCCTTTTCTTTTCTCTGGTCTGGCTACTTGTTCTATGGTGCCTTGAATCAGTAGTGATTGCAGTACCTGATGGAGGGCCTGTATTTGGTTGGGAGACGGAAGAGGGATTCCTAGCTTTGTGGGTGGGGTGTGCCAGGTCATGAAGTACCTGTTTTGAATGATGGATAGTGCCCACTTGTCTGTGGTAATGAGAGACCATCCTGGGAGACAGAGAGAGGCAGGTGGATATGGGAAAAGACAGAGGGGGAAGGGGCTAAAGGATTGGCAGGTAGTCAGACACTACCTACCCTATCTGGAAAAGGAGGTCTTTGGCTGGAGGTGTGAAAAGGTCTAGCCTGGGTAGGTTGCCTGCTAGGGGGTCTCCTAGACCTAGGAGGGGCTGAAGGCCTAGTGGATTTACTGATTAACTGAGTTTTGGTTGGGTAGTTTCTCTGGAACTTAGGAATAGGGGAAACCATAAGGTGCTTTAAATCCTGCAATTCCTTTCCTTTTTGTTGCAGAGTTTTAAATAGGTCAGCAACGTTTGCGCCAAACAGGGCTGAATTGTCAAGGGGGGCATCCAAAACTTTTGCACTGAAGTCATCTGGGAGGGGCTGTAGCCGTAGTCAAGAATATCTCCTGAGTATCGAAGCTGATGCAGCTGACCTGGAAGAGGCCTCTGCTGCATCACAGCTGCATCTTAATGAATGCTTATTTACTTGAGAGATGCATGCCAACAAGGAAGCCAGAGAGGGTTTGGTTGCACAGTCAGGAATGTCCTCTAATTCCTTAGAAGCTTTCTCCAAGAGAGCTAGGGAGTATTTAATCATGTGTCAGGTAGTTGGTTGCCCTGAAGGAGACTGGAAGTGTAAATCTTCTTACCTAGTCTCTCCACAGTTTTGCTGTCCTTGACAGCAGGAAGGATGGTGGTGGTTGGAAGGAGTTTTGAAGCCCTATCTGAGGCAATGCAGATAGTGGCTGGGTCAGCTCGAGGGCATTTGGAGAGAAATTCCTCTGAATCAAGCACCTTGTAAATTCTGTCTGCCCTATGTGGAGTAGGAGGCTGTGAATCTGGACAGATGGAAGTGGAGGCAAAGGCATCCAAAGCATGTTGATGTGAGGGATTGCCGAGGGACTAGAAGAGTCCATTCAAATTAAGTCATAAAAACTTTTTTGTACTTGTGTCATATCTGAGAATTGCCACTTAAAGTGGTCTTTCATCATATTTATGGTTTCCCCAAAGGTTAAATCCTCAACAGGGGAGTCAGGTTCGACAGAGCCCTCCTCAGGAGATCCATATCCCTGGGGAGATGAAATCTGGGAGGAATAGGACAGAGATTCCTCTCAGGAATCTGACTCTACTTTGTCTTCTGTCTGGTCAGCCCTCCTTTCAGAGTGGGGCTTAGGGTTAAGTAGAGGAGGTGCAGAGACACAGGGGTCAGCAGAAGGCCTAAGGCTCATGAACATATTGAATAAGTTCTGACTGAAAACCTGCCAATCAAGCATGGATTCAGAAGTTGAAGTAAGGTGTCAAGTTTTCTGGTTTCTTTTTAGAATGCCTAGCAGGAGTGAGAGAGGCAGTAGACCTAGGGTCTGGCATCGGGATGGAGGTGTCGGGATCCGATGGGCCCATAGGGAATGCTGGTTCCCCCCTGGCATCTGAGGCAGGCACCAGTAAATCCTCTCTGGACATGACACCCGCTTGAGATTGTGCGGCTTCCGCAGAGGTTCCCGCTTTATCTATACCGGTGGATGCTGGATACTAAACCAAGCTAACATCGGCTATAGGCGGAGGTACGGCAGCGAGAGGCACAGCAGATGTCGTGGGTTGCAAGACCTTGGCCCTTTTTCTAGGCGGTTCAGATGGGGCTTCAGACACTGCCTCCATCCCTAATAGGGAAACTGCTTTAAATGCTGATTCTCAAGATAAAGGTGAAGGGCCTGTAAACGGCGACGTAAGGTCTTTGCGACAAATGAATGGCAAATGGCGCAATTCACATGGTCGTGTTCCTTGCCTAGGCAAAAGAGACACTGGTCATGGGCGTCTCTGTGGGGAATCTGGCGAACACACTTGCACTTGTCCTTAACGGATGACATGAACAATCTATGCTATTAACAAGGACTGAAGAAATCCCCATTGGGGTACTTATCTGAACTTTAATTTGATCCAACGTCTGCGAGAAGCAGGAGCACCTGGTGTACGACTGGCGGCTGAATAGTTTTGAGGACTGTTGCATGCAGACGTCACTTTTATGGCCCACATTCCAGTAGTCACGTCAGACGTCTGATGCACCAAGAGGGACAGAAAATCTTTGGAAACCTGGCCGGACGAACTGGAGAGGAAGAAGGGTAAACCCACAAGTAGAATACTGCAACATTGGAATAGAAGGACATCTAGAGTGACCATAAAAGCTTGTGGGCAGACCATGGGTAAGAGTGTTTGAAGGTTCACATTTTTAACTTGGGGGCTCAGGAGCCTGTTTAACCTTGTCTCCAAGATCCCTCCTTTCTAGGTACCAAACAAAGCCTTGAGTACTAGTAAAATAAAAACATGCACCAAGGACCCAGCGACCAAGGCTACAAGCCCCACTCGCACTATCGCTGGGGTGTCCTTGGCATTATTTTTTTTTTACTTTTTTTGCACCTTCCATGCCTTTTTATTAAAGTCTTGAGTACTACTGCTTTCCTCTTTCTCCTTGGGAGACTAGTTTTATGGAGCCCTCTTCTAGAAGCTTCCTGAGCTAGCCTTTTGGGACAGATACAATATATGCTGTAATTGAAGGGGAATCAAACTGCATCTTGCAACCTCCTCTTATGATACGAAGGACCCACTGGTCCTGGACAATGTCCAGGAACTTGTCCAACAAAAGGAAAAGTGTTCCTCCTAACTTTATAGGTGGAGAGGGTTAGAGTTAGGCTTGTTGGCAGGGGTGGGGGCGTGAGTGGCAGGGTCTACTAATCCTCGGTTCCTGGACAGCTTCCCATCTTTTTTGTTGTGTGTGTTACCTGTCTCTCCTGGCTGACCTCCCATTATGTCTAACTTGGGAAGCAAAAGAACCAGAGCTTACAAAGGTAATTTCTACTGAACCTCAGGGACTCTACTTGCAGAATGTCCTGGACAGTCTTAGCCTTCTCCTCCATTTTTTTTAATAGCTTACTTGGGTCCAAACAGAAGGCCCTTATCCAGAGGTGTAGCCAGGATTTCTGATTGTACATACTATGAGATAGACTGTTAGCCAAGTATGCCTCCTCACAGCTGAACCTGTAGGTGCTGCCCTCTTCCTTTTGCCAGAAGATCATCCTGTAACAGGGGTCCTATGTCTTATAAAAAAAAACACCAAACAAGTGTCCTACTAGGTCTTAGGTGCCTGGATTTCATGAAATCCATGAGATTCTCAGACAGCTTGATAAGGTCCTGTGAGTAAGGCCTGGTGTGACTGAGACTCAGAAGGCCTAGTTGAGGCAAGCCAGAAACAGACTTCTTATGTGTGGCCTCGGGCCTGGTCTTGGGTGTGGTGTCAGATGTCAGTCGCCAAGGTCGCAGCTTATGGTCAGTCATCTGAAGAGACCTTTGTAGCTCTGGAGATACTGTCCTCCTTGAGATTAAGACTGGAATGTGAGTCAGAAGCCAGGACCTGCGAAGCAATCTTGGACACATCTAATGCCCCAAGTACTACTGCCCCCATGGATGTCAAGGGAGTCAACAGCATAGTAGACTCCAAAAAGGTCACGCTAGAAGGCTTGGCCACATGCTCTGTCATTTGAGGGTATTGCAAAAGCATAGTTCCTCATTTGAAGATCACTAGACTGGGTGGACTACCAGATGGCAAACTACCACCATCCAGTACCGTAAGTGCCCTTTGATGCATCTCCTACTTCCTAGGAGGAAATATACATTCAACCTGACCGGCAGATGCTACAGTACGTGTAGGCCCCCCAACTCTCCCTTTCCTTCTCTAAAAATGTTTCCAAAGATTCAACACTATACTCAATAGTTCTGAAGTTGAAAAGAGCACAGTGGGGACAGTTGGGGACATAGTGCTCCGGGCCAGAGTGTGGAAGTCCTGATGAGGGATCTGTTTCCCAGAGTCAAAGCAAACATTTGTCTTGGGCACTGATTTCTAACATAGTTTACACAGTGAGACACAGAGAGAAATACAGAGAAAAGTTCCTCAACAGGGTACTTATCTCTGGCAATAAAAGTCCTGGCTTTGGACTGACTGATGACATTACAAAGGTATTATCAGCTTCAACAGCAAGAAAAAACTGGGAATATGGTGTTGGCTGATGACTCTTATACCATAACATCCAACATCCTGATGTCAGAGGGGAAAGCATCTATTTTGCCTAGGGGTGGGGATTAAAGTCTTTGATATTTGGGCTGGGCAAGGGCTTTCACAGCAGGTAATCCCTAAGGAGTTATTACTCCAACAGTGACACACAATGAACATTTTTCTGATACACGTTATTACTATGACCTGAGCTGAATAAGATCTGATCCAGTATAGGACCATCCTGTTCTAGCACAGGACTATTACATGCAACACAGGGGCATTCACACCCTCCAAGCATGAAATCAGAGATTTCAAAAAATGCCACGTGAGGGTTTTTAGGAAAGGAAAAGCCTGAGCTGTTGCACTGTGCAGAGGACCCCTCAAAGCAAAATGCATTGTTTGTAAACAGACTTTTGATGTTACCAGCTATTATGCAGAAAGACTGTATACACAGTCATCCTTCCTCCAACGAAAAGGTTAGAGAAGATGGGAGAGTTTAAAATTCTCTCACTCATGAGATCAAAAACTACATACTCTGACAAGGCAGGTGGATGCTGGTGTCTGCAAAAAATATTCTGTGCCCTGCCCCCAAGTCAAACAGATGAAACTGCTTATCTGATTCTTTTCTCTGTAGGACATTAAACCACTTTGCTCTGTCCCAGGGGTCTGCAACCTGAGGCTCTGGAGCCAGACGTGGCTCTTCCACCCCTCTGTAACGGCTACCAGTAGCTTTGAAAAATAAACTGCTTATGTGATTCTTTTCTCTGTAGGACATTAAACCACTTTGCAAATAACTGTCTTATCTGTGCTCACTGCTAATTACTAGCTATGAGCTTCGGAACAGCTGGTGGTTCCAGCTCTGGTTTGGGTGTGTAGTTATCTGTCCCAGGGGTCTGCAACCTGCGGCTCTGGAGCCAGATGTGGCTCTTCCACCCCTCTGCAGTGGCTCCCAGTAGCTTTGAAAAATAATGGCCACTCTACCGCACAACACACACACAGTAGTAGAGTGATGGATTTTAAATAGTGCTCTTATAAACTTAGAAACTTGCTAGAATAACACTGCTTCTGTTGGCATTCATTTCACACACACAGAGCAATCGAGCGATCCCCTGGCAGCAGCAGCATCTCCTGAAATGTCTCCATACCTCTCAAAGTCTTACCAAAGAAATCTGGACAGAGCCACAAATAAAGGGGAACAAAGGAACAAAAATAGGGACAGACTTTAAATATTGCTCTTATAAACTGATAAACTTGCTAGAATAACATGGTTTCTGTTAACATGCATTTTATATACACACACACACACACACACACACACACACACACACACACACACACACACACACCTCTCAACTGTGCATATTTTTACAGAATATTTTGATTTTTGCCCTCATATTTTTGGTCTATTTCTCATAAAATTGTGGTTTTCTGGCAAATCATTGAGGCCTGAAGTCGTAAAAAAATAGACATTTGAGTTTCAGACTTTATACCCTTCAGAAATTTAATGCTAATCCTAATCCAAAATCTGTTATTCTATCAACTTTCTAAGTTTGTAAGAACAGTATTTAAAAAGTGTCCCTATTTTTGGGCCTTTGTGCCTCATTATTTATGGCTTTGTCCAAATTTGTTGTTCTAATAGGTCAAGATGTTGGTCCTGGGGCGACAGTAACAGACACGGAGGTGCTGGGCCTCTGGTGTTCGGGCAACTGAGGGCTACCCTGGAAGGGATGACCCACGTGTGATGACTGCAACACTGAATACACTCTAACATCTACATTTATGGTAAGTGAACACAACTGTACTTTCTTACCCATTACAGAAAGAGGCCAAGGGCTTGAGAATGGGTAATATCTTCTGACTACTTTCTAAACTCAGCAGGTCTGTTCTGACCCCTTATGAGTAGTTCTTCAGTCCATCAGTGGAGAATCTGATTTTCGGCCGTGGGGTTAACCTTGCTACAACCTCTGCCTTTCCTCAGGACAAGTGCAGCAAGTACTTTGCTCTGATCCCCCCCTCTGGGTGAGTCCTCAAGGGATGCTCTAGTATACGATTAGTCCTCCGATCTCCTTTATGCCTATCCTCTTCTACCATTGGTCCCAATGTTTCTGCAGAGCCAGAAGGCTGAAGAGTTCAGCAATCCTCATTGCCCCCTGCTGGTCTCATCTGAAATATCCCCATGGATTCTGGAGCTCAGACAGGACCTCCTCTCTCATACATAAGGGAATCAACATTCCAGTCTACTCACTTCTCAAACTGACCGCTTGGTATCTCCATTTCCAGTAATTGTACAAAGGTCCAGGCTTGCTCCCCCTATTTAAGGCAGTTTTAGCCTCCCAAAAAGCTTCTAAAAAAGCGTACCAAAGCAAATGGAAAAGATTTGCCATTTGGGCTTCCAAAGAAAATATTGATCCTTTCTCATTCCCGATTTCAGCCATCCTTCTTTTTCTTACTTTTGTCTTCAAGGAAGGGGCTAGTTTTTCCATTATAAAACTTCAGCTGGCAGCAATTTCCAGTTTTAATGCTAGAGATATGTTTGGCTTCCTTGCTACATCTAAATTATGTAAGGCTTCCATGAAAGGGATTTTTGTGCTTAGACCCCTAATAAAAGATCCTACTCTGCTGTGGGATCCAATGACTACTCTTCAAGAACTACCCAGAAATCCTTTGAACCAGCGGATGATTTAGAAATGAAATTTCTTTCTTGGAAAACCATCTTTTTGGTATATGTCAAATCAGCAAGAAGAATTTCTGAACTTCAGGCCTCATCAAAACTGCCTTGCACCATTTTCCATAAAGACAGAGTATTTCTCTGTACCAGTCCATCTTTTATGCCTAAGGTAGCCACAGAGACTAATATTAACCAGTCTATACAGTTGCCAGTCTTTCCAAACTTTTTTAACAAGGGCGAATTTATTTTGCATCTCCTTGATGTTCATAGAGAATAGCGACCTTCAAAGAACAAAATAGTGCAGAAAGTTTAACCTATTTGTTTTTCTCACCAAATCATCTAGGTTAAGCAGTCTCCAAAGTTAGTGTTTAAATGGATTACAGACTGTATTTCACTAATTTTATTTAAAAAAATTGGGCTGAACTTGCCTCGCCGTCATAAAGTCCATTCAACTAGATCTATGGTTACATCATTGGTTTTCTCCTCCAGAGCATCTATTGATATTTGTGCTGCAGCCACTTGGTCAAAAACTCTTACTTTTGTGACACATTATAAATTGGACTTTGTCTCAAGAAGAAGAGCTCCTTTTGGTTCAGCAGTGCTCCAGCATATCCTTCCTTGAGGCCAACCGAGAGTAACGTAGCTGGGGACTCTGACCTAATAGTGAGAAGGACAGTTACTTGGCATATGTGTTGTCCATTTTTATTCTCCCTCACCTTCCCTCCCAGCAATCCCCTGACCTATTGGATTACCTGTATGTTTATAGTTTGAGCCTCTGATTTCTTTCTGCCTGTATTTGTTTTCTTTATCCAGTAGGCAATAAAACAGCAAACTCTGAGAGAGCTACAGAGTGTAGGGCATTGTGGGAGGAGGGAGGAGCTTCAGACTGGGGTCCAGGTCTGAAAAATGTGGCCGAGTCGGATCAGTAAATCAATAGTGAGGAAGAATGAAAATGGATAACACAGATACCAAGTTATGGTAAGCACTTAACTTTTAACTATCCATGGCAGGATTTTCCATTTTTAAAGGATACTGCAACAGTGAGTAGTAGTACATCTACCATTATGGTAAATTTTTAAACATCTGTACTTTTTTGCCACCCTTTTCAGGCACCTAATAATGTTCAGCTCTCAAATTGAGGAGGTTTGTACATAACCCTTGTGTAAGCATGTACCTATCCATCCAAGTATTGTGATTACTTTTAAAGGTAGCTAAAGTAGTACTTTTGACCTGTAGTAGTGACTTATTCCATAGCCTGGGAATATGTTGAGTTAGAAACAAACCAAGAAGAAACTTCACAGTATGGAGAGTGTGAAGTTCACTCAGTTGAAATATGTTATTCATCTAGTTCACTAATAAAAATCAAACTGTAGAATATGCACTACAAAATAAAATGGAAAATAGTAGATAGCCCACAGTTGCGTTAAAAATGGAATATCCTTTATTGAAATACGCAAGCAATCCTAGTGGAGTATAATGAAAAGCATTAGACATTCATTATTTATATATAATCAGGTTATTTGGAGGAAGGGAGCAGTTACAGAGGGAGTATATTTATATCTTTTATATTAAATTTATTTATTTATTTGCATTTATTTACCAGGAAAGTCCACTGGGCCGAAGTGAGAACATATTCAGTGGAGGCCTGGGGAGGAAAGCTCCATCAAAATGCTTTACATACAATCAAAATCACAAAATTTACAAAGTAGTAAAATTTACAGCCATAGTTAAAGTGGTCAGTGATACACAGTTCAGAACATTTCACTGAATAACAAACAGGTGGTAAGTCACATTTGAGTGTAGGTGGAGGCTCAGTGTAACATTACAGTAAGAGGCTGGCATAATGGTTAAGGTGTTTACCTTACAGACACCAGAGACAGGATTTGATTATCACATGGGGTAATTGGCTAGGTTTAAAATGGCCCACAAGGGCAGTAAGCCTAGCACTAATCTATGAACCTATAAGAGATATAACACACACACAGATCAAGCAATCCCTACAATGGAACCAAAATAGAGACAGATTTTAAATATTGTTCTTATAAACTTAGTTCTTTTATATTTAGTATAATAACTATATATAAAACTTTATATGCTGTTTTATCTTCATTTTAGGAGTCAAATAGGTTTTGTGGCAACCAGTGAATTTTATTTGGTGGGAGAGGGGTCAAAACTGGCTCTTTTGATAGTGAAAATTGCAGACTCCTAGGCAAGCAAACAGACTGACTTGCACGCTGTAACCGAAAAAAAAAACAGTGAAGCGATCCCAAAAGATGTTTACAATGTTATTTTACAAAGCTGTAGGGTGAGATTCAATACAGGCTTCTCCTTTACCCATTTCCATCTGATTTTGTCTTATGCCTGGCATGTAAACATAAATATAAAGAAAAAAATTATTCCTAATTCTGGTTAACTTTCCACAAATGGCCCAGTACTTGAGGTTAAGAAAATGGAAATCCCCAAAAAGTTACATTTATATAGACAAAATAGGGGTGAAATTTTTACCAAACATTTGTACTTGCAGAACTAAACTTTAGGCTCCCACAGCACATCTGCATTGGGTCATTCCTAGTAACAATGTAGTCAATACAAGTTTTGTACATCAAGCTACTGTTTCAATTAAGTTTGTGCATGTCTGTGTGTGTTGTGGGAAAGTAATAGGTCTTTACCAACAAGTCAGTTGCAGAGGCAGCATTTTAACTTGTTTACTACAGAATGTGTTAAAACAGCATAAAAATTGGGCTTGAAAAATGAATATATCTGATGGGTGATTTGACATTCTAAGTGGATTCATTACTATAAAATCATAGTGGCAAAAAAATCACCATTTTCTAGCTTGTTAATTGATGAACTATCAGAAAAGGAGATTAAATAAATATGAAGTTTATCAGAATGCTTAATGTGCTTCCTGAAAATATACTCTAGAATGTAAGTGTCCGAACTGGTGAATTCTAAATATTTAATCTTTTAACAGCTTGACTTTGCTGGCACATTGCTAGTACTGTTAGCTTAATACGAGCTCAGACTTACTTCCTTACCTCTTTCTACTACCTAATTTCCTGCTAGAGCCTTGAAGCCCAGTATGTACACCTCTATACTTCCCATGAAATGTATTTCTGAATATGAAGATCTCAACTTTAATGCATTTGCATATACCAAATGCAAAACTAGATCTGAAGATCGCACACAAAGGTCTTGAAGCACATCAGTTTTGTTGTACATATTAAACAGCATATGTAATAATGTTAATTCTGCCAAACACGAACTGCAGCAGCTGCCCAGAAACATGGAAACGGTAAAACAATAAAAGTTTCTGCAGATACAGCTGCTGTAATTCCTCTCACAGCATACCATTCTGTCTGTGTGGGAATCAGCATGTGTGATGAGATCATTCAGTAGGAAAATTAGCAGCATTAAATGGAGTTAAGCACTGATCGGGAACTTAGAATTTTCATTTACTAATAAAGAGGCACACCAATACTATTAAAACAGTGTCACAACAAATACACCTATGCTCTGATGCTCACAAACTTCTGCAACTGTGAAGTAACACTATTTTCCATCTCTCCACCATGTATGGTCTTGGTGTGACTCCACTTCACTTGTGCTGATGTCACTCGTCAGAAAGGCTGTTGTACTCAGAAGACCACAGACACTGGGCTTCTACCTTCAACCAGTAAAGGGCTGCAATGCTTTCTTGTAGCTCACTGCACCTTAACAGAGTATTATTGTCTCTTATACTACAGTACCCCACATTTCAGCTTGCTTGAGCACAATCTGGCACAAAGTCCAAGGTGATGGACTTCTACAAAATCCTCTTCAGGCAGACCATTGTGAGACTATTGTATATCAAAGCATGTGGCTAGACAGAAATTTGAATGGAATGGTCTCTAAATATTACATCTTAGTTTTTAATATGAACTGAAATGGAGTACTGTAAGATCATTAAGATTTGTTTCATTTCCCATGCAACCTGCATGTTTAGAAAATAAGGCTATTGCACATAATTTTAAAAACACACTTTGGGATACAACCTTTGACATTCAGTTTACTAACAGAGGTAAAAAAAAAATTGCCAGCAAACATGTTAACCTTCCTGATCATAACTGCTGCTTTTCTTCTATATTTCATGGTATCATAGTTTATATATCAGACACAAAACAGCTGCAGCTTAGGAAAGAATGCAAAGTATTCACAAAGCAAATATGCCTAATCCCAAGATTAAGATCTTTTAATTTATATATCTTCTCAGTACATATACACATCTTCTTACTACAGGCTTAGTTAAAAAATGTTGAATGCATTTAGAAAATGAATGTAATAATTTTTGTCGTAAACATTCATACTGTATACATGTCTGCCTGTATTTAAAAAAAGCCAATTTTCTAGGTCTATATGGGTGGTGGTGGACTATGCTGGACCTTCCAGAAATGAAGAGACCCTATATCTGTGGCATCAAGTTTCACAACACCTCCAAGTGATCTTGTGTTGTATAATATCAACCATGCTGTTCGGTATTATTTACTGCAAATGAAAAGCCCATAGTACTATCCCTGAGAAAGTACTTTCAGGCTTATATTCTGAGCCATAGCATAGCAATGCAAAAAGTTACAGTCAGGATGGATACCCAAAACCTGAAGGGAAATACAGGTACATAGTATCCTTCAGTACTAAAAAGCCAAGCTACAGACTCTGTCAAAAGAAAGTACAGTTGTGTAAACTCTTACCATAACGGTAGATGTTCTTCTCTTCACTGTTGCAGTATTCATAACATTAGAGATCCCCTGGCAAGGACGGCATGATGTCTGGCCAGGATATCAAAGCCTTTAGATTGCTTTAAGGTATGCCATATGTCACATGTATGCTTGTTGCGTAGTGTAGGGCAAAAAGGCGACACCCAGACGTACCATACTCAGAATGGAGAACCCCAGTGGGAACGCCAGTCCAAGGAAAAGAAAAGGGTAATCAGTACATCCAGAAGGCAAATGAACCAGGGAGAAGAGGGAGCGAGTGAATACTGCAAAAGTGAAGAGAAGGACATCTACCATTACGGTAAGATTTCACACACCTGCACTATGCTCTTCCATTTCACTATTGCAGTATTCATAATATTAGGGAGACTGCCAAAGCTCAGGAAGAAGCTTGGAAGGAGGAAGGACTGGCAAAGCCATCTATGAAGCCATGAAGAATTGCCCTAGCAAAACCAGCTCGAGCTCTGGAGATTCCATCCAACTTGTAGTGCTTGGTAAAAGTATGCACAGAAGTCCAGGTAGCTGCCTTAAGAACAGAGTTAGTATCCAAACCCTTGAATAAAAGCAGCAGCAGAAGTCACAGCCCTAGTAGAATGAGCCTTAACAGAATAAGGAAGGCTCTTACCAAGAAAAGAATAACAAAATAAATAGCTTTTGAGATCCAAGAAGAAATAGTCTGCCTAGATACAGATAATCCCATAGATCTGGGATGAAAGGAAACAAAGAGCTGATCAAAATTCCTAATAGTCTTAGTCTCATCCAAATAAAATGTGAGGTGGCTATGCACATCCAATGTGTGCAACACCTTCTCAATGGCAGAAAGCAGAGAAGGGGAAAAAAGTGGGCAAATGAATAGACTAAATAAGGGACATCTCATTCACTACCTTAGGCATAAAAGAAGAATTAGTACCCAAGGACACCCTTGTCCTTATGTAACATCAAAAAAGTAGGACAAGCTATAAGGGCTTGAAGCTCAGATACCCATCTGGCACAGAAGGGCTAACAAAAGAACAGTCTTCCAAGAGCAATGCTGCAAGGACGCTGAAGCTGTAGGCTCAAAAGAAGCCCGGGTCAATTTTTCCAAAACAAAATTACGATCCCAGGGAGAAGGGAACAGGCTTCCTGGGAGGCTAAATATGAAGGACCCCTTTCAGGAAATGTTTAGCCTCAAATCTAGAAGCCAAACAAGCAGATAAAGGCAGACAAGTAGAGGCAGTTGATAAGTGGGCCTTAACAGAAGAATAAGCTAACCCAGCATTGAGCAATTTACACAGATAAGACAGAACCAGAGGAAAATCTACAGAAAGTGAAGCCAAGTTACGAGAAAGGAAACAGAAAACCTCTTCCATTTGGATAAGTAGGATTTCCTAGTATTGAGTTTCCTGGCCTCCTGCAGGACCCTAAGCACGTCCTCAGAAAAAAGTGTCTATGTGGAATCAAATCCTATCACCCACGGTGTCAGATGAAGAGTGGACAGGTGGGAATGGATGAGAGATCCCTTGTCTTGTGTGAGTATGTCCACCTTGTGAGGTAACTTGTGATGACTGCCCTTGTCTAAATGCAGAAGAAAAGGGAATCAATGCTGTCTCGGCCAAAAGGGAGTCACCAACAAGACTTTGGGAGCACCCTGTTGAATTCTGAACAGGAATTTTGGAAGTAGCGGAAGAGGAGAGATAGCATAAAGAAACATCCCCTTTCAAGAAAAAGATGGGGGGCCCACCTTCCAAACCAAAGGACCTGGGACTCTGGTACAAAGTAGAGGAAACTGTTCAGAGGGGAAGCAAACAGATCTATTTGAGGAGTACACAACTAGTGGGATAATGCCAGAAACACATCCCTGTGAAGCATCCATTTGTGGGATTGTGTTAAGAACCAGCTTAGAGTGTCTGCCTAAAGAGCCACTTGATACTGGATAGCAAGATCCCACACTAGGAATGTCAACTGGCAAAGCAGATAAGATCTTGCTCCCACCCCCGCTTGTTTACTTACTACATCACTTGGTATTTTCTGTAAACACCTTGGGAGATCATGGGGAGAAAATGAGGATGAAATGCCTGAAGCACCAGCAAAAGAGCTCTCATCTCTTTGATATTGACGTGCTCATTCTGTTGAACAGATGACCACACCCCCTGCACTGTTAGGGAGGCAAAAGTTGCTCCCCATCCCATGTCTGAAGTGTAGAGAGGGAAGAGGGGGATGAAACGGAACCCCTGGATTTAGAGACGACTGCTGGATCCACCAGTAAAGTTCCTTCTTCAGACAAGGCAGAAGAGCAACTACAAAGTCTAGGGGATGCACATGTTGAAGCCAAACTGACTTCAGAAACCACTGAAACTTTCTCATGTGAAGTTTGGCCGGAGGGAGCATAGGGATGGTGGATACCATGAATCCCAGAGCTCTCAGGAACTCCCTGTCTGTAATAGAAGCCAGAGGAAAAAGAGTTTGAATGAAGAAAATGAGTGTCAGGGCCTTGGGAGGAGGAAGGGATGCCAGTATAGGCACCATCTGAACCCTCCACCCCAAATAACATGGTCTTGAGAAGGAGTCAGAAAATAATTCTTGAAGTTTATTATGAACCCCAGGCTTTGCAGAGGGTAAATGGCAAAATTAAGATTTTTCAACAGAATCTCTGGAGAGGATGCCTGAAGCAGGAGGTCGTACAAGTAATTAAATACTTGGATCTCCTGACTCCTGCAAAAAACAATCACAGGAGTGAGGTATTTGGTGAATACCCTTGGGACAGTATAAAGTCCAATAGGCAAAGTAGAGAACTGAAAATGCCAGGAAGCAACAGAGAAATGTAAATACTTCCTGAAAAGGGTATGGATCAGAATATGGAGATAAGCATCCTTGGGAACCAGAGACACCATATAAGCCCGAGAAGCAAAAGAGGGAACAAAGTCTGAAGGGATAAAATTTGAAAGGAGGGCACCTTCAGAAAAGTGTTTAGATGAGACAGGTCTAGAATTGGTCTCCTAGTACTCTCTTTTCTGGGCACTAGAAACATTTTGGAGTAAAAAAAACCCTCCCCCTTTGGGACACAGGCACCTGTTGAGTAGTAGTCAAAATGTCCCAAAGCACCTCTGGAGAGAAACAGTTGTTTCTGAGGGGACTGAGGAACACCCATAAAAGGGGGAAGAGATTTCTAAACTGTGAAATACCCCTAGCGAACAATGGACATGAGCCAGGAATCCTTAGTAATCTGTAGCCAAACGGGAAGAAAGAGAGAGAGGTGAAGAGAAAGAGGAAAGTGACTGGGAAAAATAGGACAGTCAGACAGCACCTGGTTTATCTGGAAAAGGAGATTTCTAAGTCACTGAAGCCCGAGTAGCCTTAGTAGGAGGAGCCCACTTGCCATACTTTTTACCCTTAGGAGGAGGGCGAGACTGTCTGTGAACAAAGGCTGGCTTGCTGGGGTAGCTTCTCTGAAATCTAGGCACAGGAGAAACAAAAACATGTTTAAGTTCCTGTAAAGACTTGCCCTTATCCTGAAGGGACTTAAACATAGCAGCAGCAGCTTCACCAAAGAAGTGTTTATTATCAAGAGGGACATACATCAACTTAGCCATAATATCATCAGGCAAAGGACCCAAAAGCAGCAGCCCTAGAGGAAGCATTTGCTGTGTGACAAGCCACCTGGGAGCAAGTCCTTAACAGGGAAAGAGTAGAAGTTTTACCCTCAGAGTATGGAAGTTCAGAAATAACCTGACAAAACTGGGATAGGAGAGCCAACAAATACCTGGACATATGGGTCTGATAATTAACAGCCCGAAAAGCCAAAGTAGCAGAGCTATGAAACCTTCTTGGCCAGCCTTTCCATGGTCCTGCTATCTTTATCAGAGGGCAGTAACTTGGGAGAAAGAAGTAACTGAGAAGGCTTGTCAGAAGCTACAGACACCATCAAGGGGTTAGCAGGACATTTGTACAAAAAATTATAGTCCTCAGGCACCCTATATAATCTATCAGGTTTCTTGGGAGCAGGGGGCTGACAATTTGGAGCCTCAGAAGCATTAGAAAATGCATCCAACAAGGCAGCCAAAACAGGAGGAACAGCAGAAAGTTTAGGAGACTCCATCTGAAGCAACTCACAGTATCTTTTATGTATCTCAGAAACCTAAGTACAGTCCCATTTAAAGAACTCCATCATCCTGGAGATCATGTCCCCAAAAGAAATCTCTTCAAAGGGAGTATCAGGACTGGTTAGAGTCCTCTTCCTCTGAGCCAAAGTCCAAAGGAGAGGGAATCAGATAAGAGT
Organism: Protopterus annectens; assembly: GCF_019279795.1. Classification (NCBI taxonomy): domain Eukaryota; kingdom Metazoa; phylum Chordata; order Ceratodontiformes; family Protopteridae; genus Protopterus; species Protopterus annectens. The sequence continues at coordinate 311,797,904 of NC_056735.1, forward strand.
AAGCCAGGGATTCCTCATTCAAATCCAGCTCCTCCTCAGAGGAATCCTGTTCCCTGGGTCTTTTTAGGGGAGTAGAGGACCAGTGGGGGGGGGGGGTACTGGAACAGAAACTCCCTGAGGAGGTTTCAAAAGAATCAAAGCACTAAACAAACCCTGAGTGAAGGACTGCCATTCACTTTAGGGATTCTTATGAGCAGGTGTGATATGGTTAGTCTTTTGCTTTTTCTTCGCTAGGACATCCGCATTATAAAATTTGGAAGACTCTGACCCAGTACGGCATTCAATTATGGTAGTAGGAACCTCTTCTCTGACTAAAGTTTGAGGAACATCTCTAGGCCCCTTGGAGATAATCAACCATGATTCCCCCTAAACATCTGAAATTGATCAGTGCAATGCCTCCTTGGACATGCTTTAAGTCGGATCCCCTCCAGCCTGTTTGTGGCAGAGGAATCCAAGGATAAAGCCAGGCAAACTTCCAGGTGCTCATTCATCTTGGAAGAGTCATCCAGTGGAGGCTGAACAGTAGAAGAGTCTAGCATAGGCTTCTTGGTCTTCTTTTTCACTGACAGCTGTCCCTCAGAACAGGAAGTTCCCTCCATCATGTCTTTCACAAGAAGCTTAAGACACAGATTTTCAAGATAGAGTGCCAAAGAAGCATGTCTACTATGAAGGGTTTTAGGTACAAAAGCCTGACAGATGGAACAGAATGTATAGTCGTGAAAGGCATACAGGCAAAACAGGCATTGGTGGTGGTGGTCTTTATGGGGAATCTGTCTTCCACACTGGCATTTACCTTTCCTGGATGACATGAAACCCCACAAGCAACAAAAAAAAAAAAAGATAAGTAAAAAAAGCACCCCAATGGGGCACTTATCTGCAATGGCTTGATGAACCAGCGATCAAGCGATGGCGTTTGGACTGGCAGCCAAGAACTTCTGAGGATCGTACATCCGGACATCACCTTTATGCCCTATGCTACGCAGGGTGTATACGTGTGATGAACAGTGTAACGTAAAGCAGACTTATAGTGGCCGGACATCGGGCCACCCTTGGAAGGGGATCCCTAATATTATGAATACTCCAACAGTGAAATGGATGGACATGAACAGTTACTGCCAACTTTCATAACAGTACACAGTTTCACACTAAATTAAGTGGCTGTAGTGTATGTTAAGGAATGGATACTCACACTCTCCTTGTCTAAACAGTTCCTCTTCTTCTGGACCCTCGGGTATTAATGGATTGACGAACGCTGGCCTAAGCAATAATGTTGAAAAACAAACTGGTGCATTAATATCATACATAACTGATACCTTTATTACTGTGAAGTCCTTTATAAAAAGCCAGCAATCATGCAAAATGTGAAGTTATTAAACCCAAAAGCAGACAGTAAACACTACAGATAACTAACACATCAAGCAAGTTAAATGGCAGGTTCTGTCTCATCTAGAAAACTAGGTTGATTTCAGCTTCTATTAATACACAATTATGCATTAGTAAAATATATACTTTATATACATGTAGGCAAAACTATGCAAGTGTTAATATATGCTCTAAAATACATTTAGACATAAAATGAAGCTTAATGTTCAAGTTTGCCACCTTTAATTCTATTTGCTGTACTGAAGCTCCCCCCCCCCATAAAATTAACTTACAAAACAAAAACACAGACATAATGAACTGCTCTGCTTACATACTGCTTTAAAGTGACAGTCTCAAAGATTTTTTTTTGTTTTGATTCTGGTCTTTGTTTACATTTTCAGTCTGGCTTTCTGAGCATGTCCCAACTTTGGCTGCCAAGGTTGGGGGAGGGGTGCTTACAAGAAATTACAGTGGTCTTAGTCAAATTCCATCTCAAACTGAAGTTGTACTCACAACAGTTCTTACTAAGTCATTCATTAGTTTCACTTGTGCCTTTTATCCTCAGAGAAAAGCAGCCCATCAGGAATTTTATGGCCTTATTTTCTACTACTTTGCAAGAAAGCATATCAGCAATGCAAAGCTAAAACATTAATAAACATAGTTTTCTGTTCAATTCATATTTAATTTGTGCGGATTTCTGAATGCTAGCTAAATGCTATGATGTCATGTATGACTGCCACTTGCTCTGTAGAAAGCATCAGAATGATGAAAGTTCTGAACAACAGTTAAAAGCAGTCTTCTTTTTTTTTCATGCTTTGTTTTTCATCTCTGAATACTAGCCAAGTGTAATGGTTTTCTGACCTGCTGTAAAAAACGTGTGTGATGCATGCAATAGATTCATATGTGTGTGTGTGACACAAGCAATATGTTTATTTTATACAATGATGTCTAAAACTTACTGTCACAGTAGGGGCTGTACAGTACGGCAACCTATGACAGCTATACATAATAATTCTGAGACTGCTTTATTATAGAGTAAGGGGAATCCATCAAGAGACTGCTAAGAATGAGTATGAATTCACTAACTGTACTCTTTTGACTATATTGCTCACAGTTACGTTATGCAGAAAAAAATAAAGGAAATAAGTTGCATAATTAAGATAAGCTTTTTGACGAGTTCATAAAAAGTAAACACTGAGAGTCTTGCCTACTCACCCCCACCACAAACACACACAAAAATGTAATAGCCTTATTGTTCTCCAGTGATATGGGGACTGAGAGCTTGGGCAGGAACTGAATATTGTTAAATGTATTCACCAGAGGGAATGAAAACAGGGCTGCACAAAGTATAATTGAAACCAAGAGTAGGGTTGATGATGATGTGGCAAGTGGGTGGTGACAACTGGGAGGCATCAGGACAAGTTTCTTTCAGTCAGAATTCTAGACTCTGGGAGTGTCCCTTTAAGTTACACTTATTTTGGGGAACGCAGAGTCAGTAAATATATAGCATATAAATGAAACAGCTCTCCTTGTACAATTTGTTAAAACTGTTTTTCAGTCACTTCCATGTTGCAATCTAACTTAAAATAAATTGGTATTTTGGTGGTGTCACCCACAGATCCTGCACTTGGTATCTGCAACTTGGGAAACATACAAGTGCATGCAGCTCTGTGAAAGCTGGAAACAAATGAGGGGGGCTGCTTAGAAGCATGGAAAAGCACTGCAGCTAGGCCAACTAGCACCCTAGGCACTCCCCACTCAAAAGATTTTCTGAAGATCAAAGAAAGCCACCGAGTTGCTGAACCATAGCAATGAGCGTATACAACCATCCTGCTACAGCTACTAACACACACACACACAGTTGCTAAACACATTAATCAAGACCGGACTTTGGTCACCTGGTGCCCTAGGCAAAAGGGTTCCACAGTGCCCCACCACCACCACCTGGTGCCCCCATCCAGGTCTATATTCACTATCCATAGGTTTATAGATGTGTACTAGGCTAATGGCCCTGAGTATGGGCAGTCTTTGGGAGATGAGGGTGTGATCTCTGGAGTATGTGGCGGATGGGGATTGGGATTTCTTTAGGTGTAGCATTTCAAGTAGGGCTTGATCAGACATGGCTTTGTAAGTCAAGCAGAGATCACCTCTAAGTAGACGATAAGAGACTGAGAACAGCTGAAGTTTCTTAAGTCTGTCCATGCAGGACATGTGTTTAAGGCCTAGGATCCTTTTTGTGAGGTACTTACAAATTACTGGAAAACGCCCCTGCTAGAGCGGCTCCCTGGGCGGCCACCTAGTTGGCCTATGCCTAAAGCCGGCTATGACATTAATTCAATTAACTGTGTTATCAGCTGTGGTTGTTTCAATGAATCATGGTAGTGAACTCATGCCTGATTGACAAATGTTCAGCACTGCTGATCATGGCGTCTAACAGTCTGCTCCTGGGACAGACAACCCTCCCCCCTTCATCCTGCCCTAGTTACCGTACTCGGTATAAAAGACATTTTGAGTGAAGCCACAACTACAATCTGAGCTGTATTTGCACACAATATCAGTATGCTGCAAGATTGTTGTATACAATACAGAACACAGCAATATTAACTTCAAAAAGCTTAAACAAAAGACAGAGACCTTTTCTACTTCAATGAAATAGACATGAAGAGCATTGAGGGTGTTACAAAACAGCAGTATACATGTACTGAAGTCCTGTAGGAACATAATTTGTTTCTACATAATAACAATTTGGAAAATGGCACAAAAATAATTTGCTCTGCAATGGACTGTGCATGGAAAAGCCTGATACTGAGAGTTTCATTACTAGTGCTCTTAAAAATACTATAACTTGCCTTCTTTCATTAAGTGTTAACTCATTCCCTCCAGTGATGCTGTGGAAGTTTACAGAGTAGCGTCTGATGACCAAGAGCCTAAGCTTTTTGACAGAAAGTACAGTTTTGTACCTACCATAAATGTAGATGTTCGAGGATCCACATTGCTGCAGTCCTAACTATTGGGTAGTCCGCTGTCCAGTCGGCCCGAATACCAAAGTATATGACGCGGGTCAGGCGCATTAGACTGACGTCAGTACGCCAGGGTACTAATGCGCATGACCGACGTCATATCCTCAGTCTTTTCTTGCCCCAGATGTCAGAAGACCCTGAAAAGATAAGGCCAAAAACCAAAAACTCCCAAAATACCTGCACCAAAAAATATATATACAATATATACACAATCAGCAGAATATAACCTCACCTACACAACCACCCCTAAACACAGAGGGAAGGAGGGAGGGTATTGACTGCAGCAATGTGGATCCTCGAACATCTACATTTATGGTAGGTACAAAACTGTACTATGTTCTTCATTCCACATTGCTGCAGTCCTAACTATTGGGTAGAATCCCAAAGCAGAGGTAAGGGAGGCTGGCAAATCATAAGGAAGCAGGAACTGACAACATGCCTTGCAAAATAGCTGTGGCAAAACCAGCCCTAGACTTAGAGTAGAGAGGAAGGTGATAATGCTTAGAGAAAGTATGCACTGAACTCCAAGTAGCTGCCTCCAAAATATCCTTAGTTGCCACCCTTTAGAAATGCTGTGGAAGTGGCAGTAGCCCTAGTGGAATGAGGCCTAATCCCAGCTGGAATCTCCTTGCCATGATGGGAATAACAAAAAGTAATGCAACACCCAATCCACCTAGAAATAGTTTGTTTTGACACAGGCTTGCCCTTTGAACTCAAAGCAAAAGAAACAAACAACTGCTGAGACTGCCTAAAATCCTTAGTCCTGCTCAAATAATAACGCAATAGCCTGTGTACATCTAAAGTGTGCAAAATCTTTTCCTTTATTTTGGGGATCTGCATAAAAGGTAGGCAAATGAATAGTTTGGTTTAAAGCCACACTAGAAACCACCTTAGGCATAAAGGAAGGATTAGTACGTAAAGATACCCTATCCTTATGAAAATCAAAAGGCTCCACTGCCATAAGGGCCTGCAACTCAGAAACCCTTCTTGCAGAAGTAATGGCCAACAAAAAAGCAGTCTTCCATGACAAGTATTTCAATTCAGCAGTAGCGCAGGCTCAAAAGGTTGTAGAGTAAGTTTCTCCAACACAAAATTGAGATCCCAAGCAGGAGTAGGAGCTCGGGGTCTTATATTCTTTGCCCTCTAAGAAATTGCTTGAACAAAGGATGCGAAAACAATGGTGGGTCACAATCATAGTGAGCTGAAATTGCTGCAGCATGAATCTTAATGGAAGAGAAAGACAAACCTTTGTCCAGTAACTCAGTAAGATATTGAAGAGCCACACTCAAATTTGGCTCAGTAATCTCCAAATTGTTTGCTGCACTCCAAAACAAAAATCTCTTCCATTTTTCTGTACACTTTCCTTGTACTAGGTCTTCTGGCTTCCATAATCACATTTAAAACTTGTTGAGGAAGCTGAGACCTGCTGTCTTTCAAAACAGAATATGCCAGGCTGTTAGATGTAGAGAGTGAAGCTTGACATTGAGCAGATGACCGTCCTCTGAGACAACAGGTGTGGAATCAAGGGTAAAGGCCATGGAGGCTTCCTTACCAGACTCCTCAGTAATGGGTACCAGTGCTGCCGAGGCCAATCTGGAGCTATTAAAATCATCCTTGGCTTGTCTTGTCTGACCTTTAGAAGCACCTTTGGAAGAAGAGGCAGAGGTGGAAAGGCATACACATGAAGTTTTTCCAACTGAAAGAAAGAGCATCCACTTTCCAAGCTGTGTGATGAAATCCTTCGTGCAAAACTTTGGCAGCTGGTGGTTTAGTGGAGAAGCGAACAGATCTATGTCTGAGTTCCCCATGACACTGTCAATTTTGAAATACATGAAGATCCAGTTTCCACTGTGGGGATCCATGATTTGTCTGCTTAATACATCTGCTAAGGAGTTCTGTGCTCCCGGCAGAAACCTTGCCCGAAGAGTTAGTTGCAGACTGAGCGCAGTCTCCCATAAAATCATTGCTTGTCTGCACAATGGGTAAGAATGTGTTCCCCCTTGTTTGTTGATGTACCACATGACAGTTGTGTTGTCTGTTAGAATCAACACCTGCCCTGGAAGAAGTAACTCCTTGAAAGCAATTAATGCAAACTGAACTGCTAACATCTCTTTCATGTTGATATGTAGATGCTGTAGTCTGGCAGGCCACTTAGTCTTGTATCCACTTTCCATTTAGATGAGCTCCCCAAGCAATATCTGAGGCATCTGTCGTTAGAATCTGACTTGCCTCTGGCCGGGTCACAGAGAGTCCCTTGTTTAGGTGACATTCCTGAGCCCACCACAAAAATTCCTTTTGAATGCAAGGTATTATTTGAATGACAGTGTCCAAATCCTGGCAGTGCTGTGTCCACAGATTTTTGAGATACCATTGTAGCTTCCTCATATGCAGTTTGGCATTGGGAAGCTCCAGAATACAAGATGCCATAAACCCTAAGGCTTGAAGGACTGTCCTTGCAGTCAGCCCGGACTGAAGAGATAGATGATGGAAGTAACTGGAAAGATTCTTTTGTTTGTCCGGGGTTAAAAAGGCCATCTGGGCTGCTGTATTCAGTCTCACACCCAGAAAGCACATGTCTTGAGAGGGTACTAGACTGGACTTTATTTCGTTCACAGAATACCCTAGGCATCTTAGCACTGCTATGACATATTCCAGATGCTGTAGAAGATCTTTTTTCTTGAGCCAGAATCAGGCAGTCGTCCAAGTAAGGATAGATTTGGATTCCTTTTAGCCTGAAGTAAGCTATCACTGGAGCCAGAACCTTTGTGAATACTCTGGGCAGTAGATAAGCCAAAGGGCAATGCAGAGAACTGATAATGAGAATTTCCAGCTCAACGCAGATACTTCCTGCAACTTAGTCTTATTGGCACATGAAGGTAAGCTTCCTTGAGATCTAAAGTTACCATCCAGTGATCTTTGCCCAGCAGAGGTAAAAGCTGTTGTAACGTCAACATTTTGAACTTGGGAATGTCCAGATAAGTGTTGAGGATAGATAAATCCAGAATTGGTCTCCACGTGTTCCCCTTCTTTGGTACTAGCAACAGGCGAGAATAAAATCCTAGGCGCCTTGCTCGCACAGGAACTGACTGAATGGCTGCTCTTTGGAGCAACAGAGAAATTTGCTTGTGAGCCTCTGTTCTTTGAAGAGGAGGAATGTCTGGCATGCCTTTGAAAGGAGGCAAGGTATGGAAATAAAACCTGTAACCGTGGTGAATAATATCCAGAACCCATCTGTCTTGGGTAATTAAATCCCAATTTTCTTTGAAAAGAGACAGCCTTCCTCCCAAAGGTGCTGCCAGGCGAGGCAGCGGAAAAGGCAGGTCATTGGGTCTGCTTACGAAAGGACTGACCCCTGCCCTCACCAGAAGTCTGAGCAGGGAACTCCCTGTCCTAGGCCTAAAAGAACCCTGAGCTCTGCCCCTACCACGTCTAGACCTACCCCTAGACTGGGAATCATAAGCAGGATAAGTCCATCCCTTAGTAGGCCAATTTCTACTAAACTTGGAGGCTGCACCTGCAAAAATCTTTAACAGTTTGCATAGACTTAGCCTTGTCCTCCATTTTCTTCAAAACTGCTTCCACAGGCGAACCAAACAACACATCAGACTGTAAAGGAGCATCCAAAATCCTTGTCTTAACATGCTCAGCTAAATTCTGATCCCTCAGCCAGGCGTGCCTACGAAGAACAGAACCAGTGGCAGCCACCCTGGAGGAGGCCTGCACAGCATCAAAACCACACTGCAAGGAATGTTTACCCACCTGTTCAGACACATGAACTAAATCCTGCAACTCTTTACACTCAATACCTTCAGCCAGAGCATCCACCTTAGATTTCAGCTGTGAAAGAAGATAATTCTGATATTTTAACATGTGAAACTGACAATTCAACCCTCATGGCTAAAGTGGAAGAAGTATACACTTTCTTTCCCCATCTATCCAAAGCCCTTGCCTCTTTATCAGGAGGGACAGGATTTTTAACAACTGAGGCCTTCACACCTTTAGGCCCCTGAGAGACAGTTTCTGGGTCTGCCCTAGGACTCTTAAAAGATACTTATGAGCTTCAGGCACCCTATAATACCTATCCGGTTTAACTGGGGCAGGAGGCAAAGAATCAGGATTCAGGGAAGCCTCTACAAACACATCTTCCACCACATTCAAAACAGGAGGTATAGCTAAAGGCCTATGCTGGGGTAAAACAAGAATTCCCTAAGCCTTTTCCTGGAATCAGAGAAATCTTGACCTTCCCATTTAAAATGCTCCCTCATGGAATGCAGAGTCTCTGAAAATGAAAAATCCTCAGGAGGAGAAGCAGAAGGAGTAGAATCATCCACATCAGAATCAGAATAAGGAGGGTACTCCTGCAAGTCTTCAGAAGACTCAAGCCTCGAGCATTGCTCAAAACTCTCAAACTCAGGTTCCACCCTAGGCCTCTTATCAGGAGGGCATAGAACCCCTAATCATAGTAATCAAATCCTCTGCCATTTTAAGCATATGTTTCTTAGGCAAAGATCCTGAAGCACTAGGAGAAACCCCCACAGAAGCTAAACTTGGCCTGCCCCTCAAAGAAGCCTTGGAAACTGAAGGGAGGCTCTAACCACCTTAGGAAGAGAGGGAAGAACAGCCACCTGAGAAGCCCCCTCAGCCTGGCCTACTTCCTGAGAGAATACATCCTGTAACAGTAAAGTCTCTCCCTGAGACTCCAAAGAGACACCTGGCAAAACCTCCGGCTCCACTGAGTTTTCCAAAGAACCGACGGGGACTGTCGGTTCCTCCACCCTAGGCTTTGCTGCTTTATCTTTGAGCATCCGACGGCATTTTATAATTACAACGCTTCCCAAACACTAACCTGGCACAGTCTAACCTTCTTTTAATAGTGCGTTTGTTAAATCTAGCACAAGAGCGGCATCCAACAACGCTGCTCAGGCCCTAAACAAGGTATACACAAAGTATGGTAATCCCTATGAGGTATCTGTTTCCCACAAGAAATACAGTTATTCACTTTTTCTGACATCCGGTTAAATACTGAGGCAAGAATAAAACAAAATATTCCCCAACGGGGTACTTAGCCAACTTTGATTCGGTCTGAAACTCTGACTTCAGAAACTTTCAGAACGCCAACCTGCACTCGCAAAATTGCTTCTGCATCGGACCATGGGGCAAAAGACTGAGGATATGACGCCGGTCATGCGCATTAGTACCCTGACGCATCGACGCCCTGACCGACGTCAGCCATATACTTTGGTATTCGGGCCGACTGGACAGCGGACTACCCAATAGTTAGGACTGCAGCAATGTGGAATGAAGAACATCTAAATTATGCCCTCACATTTCTAACAAATTTTCATATCTCTGGAACCATAGAGCTTACTAAAGAAATGTAAATGGCAAACTCTTCATCACAAACTGGTTTTATAGTGGTGTTATTCTTATACAATCCAGTTTAAGACCTGGAACCTAAAGTCACAGTTAACACTATAATTATTAAGTTTGTAATATTTTGTAAAAAGCCTGCAATATCTCAGCAACTACTCTTACAGAAGTACTGTCAGCAGTATTTTATTTATACAACTATGTGCTTTCATTTGAGATTAAGCAGTTCTGTTTGTGCTGTTTGGTTGACAATATATTTAGAAAGACATGAAATGAACGACTATGTAAATAAATATATGAACAATAATTAATCTCCCTTTACATGCACTAGACAGAGGTCAAAAATCAATACAATTGTGTTGGCTACTGTGCAAGCTTTAAGATGAAATCTTTTAATACTTGTATGTAGCATGGTTTTGGAATTATTAATACAAATATGAGCAAGCAATATTTGACACCTAGAGGTGTCAGTAGGCTGTAACTGCAGAAACACCTGGAGGCGTCACTCAGCTGTAATGAATTAAAGTCGTAATCAGGTAAGAAATCTGTGTGGCGTATACGGATGCCTGCTGCAATCCTTTCCATGCCACATTATTATACTTGAATTTTTTTGGATAAAGACTTAAGTCAGACAAAATCAGACCACAATGAATCAGACTCGCAGTTATTGGCCATGTATGCGCACATAACTGGTTACAGTGACTCTCCAAGTATGAATTACACGAACAACATACATAACTATTAAGAACAAGACAAATGACAATTATTAAGAACAAGACAAATGACATTCATGCAACTATTAAGAACAAGAAATCTAAATATACATACACAAGGTGCAAAGTGCAACTCAGTGCAAGAAATGCTGAAATAAACTCTGAAAGAAACAAGTATTAACAATATGTAAAACAATACTGCAGAATGAGGCTTGGAAAAAAGAATTCCCCAGTCTAATAAGGCTGAGTTAACCATTTAAGAACTTGATGGCCTGTGGAAAAAAATGTTCTTATATCTGCTTGTTTTGGTGCGTATTAATCTATAATTCCTGGCTGATGGTAATAGTGTAAAAAGGGCTACTAAGTAAACAAAACCTATGTTACTTCCATGAAAACAGATCTGGATGAGCAGGACCATCCTTGTCAACTGTAATGACTGAAACCACATGCATTTGGTTAACTCGTCAGCTAAAACTTTCCAAAGTGTCTGGTCCTTCTCTTTACCCATAACAATCTGCCAGATAGCTTCCCTTTTTAGATATCAGGTCTACTGCTCAAAAGTGAAGTAGCAGAAACAACTGTATCAACAACAATAAATCCAAACGACATCAGCCCCAAGGCGGATTAAAAGGGGGTATGTTGACAAAGATAGATCTGCTCAAACACGTGTAATACTGTGGTAAGTATACAAGTTTCTTGTAGTACATAGAGTGCCATGATTATTACTGGAATTTCGGGAAAAAGACAGGCTTGTTAAGCACTCTTCTAACATGAAAAAAGTGCTTAGAAAAAAAAAGGCTGCTTAACAAGCTTTTGCTAAGAACGTCAGCACTGTTAGCCTCCTTCTAGAGTGTAACAGTGTCCACCACCATCCACTACAGACAGACGTGAGAAGTGAACAATTTTAAAAACTTAGTCACTGTAAGACACACAACAAAACTGCAGCACAGCAAAGTATCTAACAGCTTTTAAAGTCATTGGCAATGTTAAGTGTTTTATGGTTTTCAAAGCTGTAAATCACATCATGTTCTTACGCCTTTTTCTGTACCTGGTACTACATGATACAGATTAAATTTCTTGCACTACAAAGAATTATGATCAGGTCTTCTTGATAAGTCTTTATTAAGCATTTGAGACTTTGCTTTTGAAGTGAAGAAGATTTCTGCGGCATACCAGACTCCGAAAGGGCCTTGGTAGAGGCCTGCGTCGATATTGTATCGGGCATCAGGGGCTGCAAAAGCACCTCACTGAATTCCGGAGAACCAAAGACCTGCTTAGCAGTAGAGTCATCAGAAGGCTTAGCCTTGTGTGGTCTGTCTCTATCTTTATCCCTAAGTTTTTTTGGAATGTCCATGGATTGTTGCCTGATGGACGCCATTTGTGAAGATGGAGGATGAAAATACCTGTCTACAATAACAGCTGTACGACGAATAGCTCTCGCATTAAAGAGGGCACAGAACCGGCAATGGGGGACGTCATGGTCTGGGCCTAAACAAGTGATGCAGTATGAATGGAAGTCTCGGTGTGGGATCTGCTTTCCACAGGCGAGACAACTGTTAAATTTTTCAGACATCGGTTAGTGCAAGAAAAAAGGATCCCCAATGGGGTACTTAGCTTTAGACATTTTCAGCTGTAATTCGAGCTCTGGTAGCAACCGACCGGTGCACTTACGAACTGCTTTTGCTATGGGCTCCAAGGCAAGAAAGACTGATGTAATGGCATCAGCTGCCTTGCTTTATAGCACTAACGACCTAAAGTCAATCTACAAGTGACAGCAGCTGATGCAGAAAAACATTGGCTCTGGTATTTGGGCCGGCTGAGGGCTATCCACAGCAGGGATAACCCCACAGGAGATGACTGCAACAGCGAAACATGAAGAACATTAGGGTACCATGCTTTTCCGCCTGAGTGCTCATCATGAGAACATACTTCTGATTACTGTGGCTCCAAAGGAAGCTAAAAACCTGGAGGTCACATCCAGCTTACAGTATCCTGTGAAATTACTCAGTGAAGCCCATGTAGCTGTTATATAACTTATGAAATAAAGTTAAGAGGTCACCACTGCAGTAGCTGACTGCTACAGGAAGAGATAGAAACACACTGTTTAAATTTCTTGTATCAAAGTCTGATACAGTCAGTAAACCACCAACTTAGCCAGAGAAACTTCTGTAACATTGGAACCCAGTTTTTGTTAAGAGTTATGAATCTTTTTTTACTCATAAGTTCTTTCCAAACAAAATCTGAGCTGCCTGCAGACATCCATGTAAGGAAATAGATATCCACCTCTGTTTGAATAGCAGGAAAGACCCAATGATTAAAGTTTGTCACAGTTGCTGTGTTAGGCCTAAAGATATTAGTCCTCAGTGATACCCTTTCCTTAATTTAAGCAGAGTTTGCACATAAATTTTGAATTTTGGAAACTCTTCTAGCAGATGTAATGGCCATTAGTAAGAGTCTTCCAGGACAAGTACTTCAAATCGGCTTTTAACAGCAGGCTCAAAATGATCAAGGGTTAACTTCTGCAAAATGAGATACAAATTTCATATAGGGACATGATCCTTGACAGCAGGCCAGATGCAGAAAGTACCTCTCAAAAAAGCTTTATAAACCTTTAAAGGCACAAAAAAACAATAACTCTCTACATTCTTAATGGAAGCTACATATGGCAGCAAGGTGAAACTTTACAGACTCACAATGTAAGCCTGTATCAAACATCAAAAACCTAAGAAAGGAAATGTAAAACTACTGGCTCTGGAACAGATAAGGAGATTTAGCCCACACAGAAAAACATGCCCATTCACTCTTGTACATTATTCTAGTACTGGGTCTCTGGGCAGAGTTAAAGCTCTGGAAAACCCTGTGTCAGCAAAAAGAGTCCCCTGCCCATTAATGTACATGGAGAAACATTACATTCACACAAAGAGAAGATTCGGTGGAAACTTGACAGGGTTTTGGAGGACTTAAGGTAAAGAGTCTGTTCTAAAAGATCAGTCCACTGCAGAGGAAGCCACATTTGTCAAGGCTTGAATGGTGCTACAATAATGCCCTTGGATTTGTTACTCCTGGCTTTCTGAACACACCTGGCAGGGCTGGGAGTCGAACATACACCTAACTACCTTATCACACTACAGCATTATGCAGTTACAGAACGCGCTACCGAGATTACTGAACACAGCACTCCCAGAGGCATACTTCTAGGTGGGTGACATAATCCGCAAAGGCAAAGACGCTGAAAGGGAATGTGTGTGGTGTGAGGCATCTAAAAGCATTACTCTGTCCCCAGGCAGCTGGAAACACACACACACACACAAAGGCACACACTTGGCAGGGCTGGGAGTCGAACATACACCTAACTACCTTATCACACTACAGCATTCCGCAGTTACAGAATGCGCTACCGAGATTACTGAACACAGCACTCTCAGAGGCATACTTCTAGGTGGATTACATCATCCGCAAAGGCAAGGACGCCGATAGGGAATGTATAGAGAGTGAGCAGTCTGAAAGCATATTACTGTCCCACGGTAGACGTAGGCAAACACATGGCAGTGGTGTGATCGGGGCAACTAAATATCTACGGAACACTACAACAACACTACATAGATACAGGACGAGCCACAGACAATACACCCTTCAAGACAGTCAACCAGTGTGTTCAATGTAGGCATCCATCGTGACGTTGTAAATGGACATCTGTTGCCTGGATGACCAC